>NC_142773.1:21915131-22215131 GCF_988280905.1 Pimephales promelas
ATGACCACTTAAAGTTGCATTTATGGAGGTACAGTATAATGAGACCATGGTGCAAAATGTGCCCATCTGTGTTCCCTTATACATAGGAATTAGAGTAAGGATATTGTATGTATGCTGCATTGCAATCAGCATAAAAGGCTTCCACACGCGAGGCGAGGCTTACTAAAGACTGAGTGATGCTGTAAGTCTCACTGACAAAGTTGCCTGCAGGTAGATGAGACAGACACCATGTGAAAGCTTCAGTTTAAGCTTCAGATCTGCCCGTGTGTTTTAGACACTGACAATTTCATTTGAAAAATACCAGTCTTACTCCTGACTGTCAATCTCTGTCAGTATTTATCAAAGTATTTTTAAAGGAAGTCAGTCCACTCCGCGGCCATCATGGTTACGCCCCCGGGCAGCTTGCCAGTCACGTACAACTCCTACCTCCAAAATTTTTTGCCAGGCGTCCACTTCAAGAGCACATAAAATCACCAATAACATTTTTTTTCCCTTCTTTAAATCAAATCAATCAATTTGTTTGGTCTAATAATTAAGAATGTAGGACAATAAGGTGATTGCTAATAAGGTGATTGACTATTTCACTATGTCATTTTTTTAAAGATTTATTGTGACATTTAATTAGTCTTTTAATTATATATATATCATAAATAAATAAAAATAAACAATTTTCCAACAGTCATTTAAAATCCTTGATCCATTCATTGAACCGATCATAAATAAATAAAAATAAACAATTTTCCAACAGTCATTTAAAATCCTTGATCCATTCATTGAACCGATTCGTTCAAAAACACCAATTCATTAAAGAATGAAACAAGTGACTGTTATAAGTGAGTGACTCATTCAATTGGTTTGTTCAAAACCCAGATTCAGTCAGAAACGAAACCGTAAACACCACTACCGTGTTTTACTTGCGATTTGTAAGACGTTTGTTTTGTGTAATTTTATGCTGTATTAACTTATTGTTTGTTAAACTGTTATAGCCTATAAAAGCAATATCACATTGGCAATCATGCTGGTTTTTTATACAACTTTGCAAATATGTTTATGCAGTAATCGCAGCCTTTCTTACATTCTGGAACAACAACAGTCTTGCGTGTCTGATACTGCTTGAATTATATAGCTTACATACACATACGCATTAGTATGATGTGGGTTGTGATAGGTGCAGTACTGTAGGTCTCAATCATAGCCTGTCTCTGTCCCTTAACCTTGCCCCCACAATAAACAAGATGAGATGACAAGGCCCTTAAACTAAGTTTGACCTATCAGCCAGGTGTCTTCTCTGCATCTCTCTCTCTCTCTCTCTCTCTCTCTCTGGTCATTATACACCTTCCTGTCAGCTAATCACATCTCTGTCACCTCCTCTCCTGGAACTGAGATCTTTCTCCTTGATCATGTCAGACATTAAGGACGCCCAGAAAAGAGCTACGCTCTGGCGTCACTGTGTCTGGAACACAGGGACATACAACCCAGTCTCTTCCGGAATCCAGAGCTCATCCCCTGAATTATTTAAGTCCAGGTCCCTCCGCATAGAGGACTCATTTCTACATATGTTTGTTTTTGGCCCAGCTGAGCTGGCAGCTCACAGCTTGTTGTGGCAGCTTATCAGGTGCTGACTTGTGGTGCGTGGTATTGTGATTGCTTATGCAGCAGATGTAATCAGATCTGGTATGTTTTCCCCATGCATGTGTTTTTACATTAATGTTGCTTACTTCAGCAGCAAGGGAGATTATAAGGGCAAGTAGGTGTAGCTGCACTGTTTGAATTTTTTTTTTTTTTTTTTTTCAGGAATGTTCAAGATTTGTACACCTTTTCCAACATCTTAAAACAAAACGATTCCTTAGCTGGGTGAATAACTGAACATATGGGTGGGAAATATGACCAAAATCCTACATATCATAATATGAGTCATTTTATTTCATGATAATGATATATACAACAATGTAGTTATCAAATTGTTCAACAATTTTAATATCACAAAAGATTAATACTATTAACAATCAATGAAAGATTAAAACAAACCTCAAGCTTTCCAACAAAAGACAAACAGTCATTGATAAGAACAAAAAAACATTACGTATTACAATAGAACACAATAGACACTGTTACAAAAAGTTACAAAAGTGATTGAGTCAAGAGCAGTGAGAGATTTTCTCTCTTTTGTTGTTTGATCAACTCTATTGTCACTGAAGAAAGCAGGCATATTAGGCTGCCGTCACTTTAAGATTGAAAGCATAGATCCAATATGCTGTTACTAGGGCTGGGATAATCAATTATTTTTTAAACGATTAATCTAACAATTATTTTTTCGATGCATTGATTAATTAATCGATTAACGATTCATTTGCCGGTCCGATTCGATTTCGATCCAATTTGATTATCGCTGTTCTCCCCATTAATGAACTAATAGCAATTTATATGTTGATTTAGATATCTGAATGAAAAAACATGAATTACTTAACACTTTTCATAAAAGCTTACAATGACATTTTACATCAGACATAAGTCAAGCACATATCTTGCATTGTACAGAGTAAAACATTAGATTCTACAGACTATTTTTTTTTTTTAAATATGAGATGTTTTTATGCCCTTCTTATTTCTAGTGATTGAATTCAACGAGTGATGGAATATTTTAACATCTTTACAAAAGAAATTAAAGGAGGGTGTTATAGACATTATTTGAGCTTTATGTATATGAAACTTCCCAAGAATTATTAACTTTAAAGTGTTATCAATTATATCTGAGCCAGTATTACAATCCAAGAAGAAAATCATAGCCTCATCTATTCTGATTATTTTGTAGAATGTATCAAAATACATCATAGATATATGCTTCCAAAAATCTTCAGAATATTTTTAATTCCTTAAAATTGCAATATGTATTAATTGCTCTTAAAATTCCAAAATAAAAATGAACAACCTCGATCCATCAGGAATCTCCACATAGGTCGCTGCATTTCACTGCGCTATATGACATTTTTTTTTTTCCTTTTGCGCGAATAAGCCATTTGCCAGAGATGTGTTAAAAGATAGCGGAGTGCATTCGTGATTATTTGGCTGCCGGTATAATAATCATCCTGGCGCCGGGTCTGAGTAAGTAATTTACTCCTTAAAATAATATACTTTATTTAACTCATTTAAGACTGCTCTTATGAGGACACTCGACAAAATGGACAAAGTGTGTTATGGTTCGTTCAAGCCCGAAAGAGAACTCGATACTGATGCACATTTTATGTGGGTTGTGTGTGTGTGTGTACTTTAGAGGAACTAGTTTGTGCCGCCTTGCACTTCTGATAGTCTGAGGAGCTTCTTCTATCCAGCGCCGCCATCTTTGTTTTGGGTCTGACGAATCGACGCGCATATTTTGCGTCAACGTATTATTTCCGTTGTCCCAGCCCTAGCTTGTTACACATGCATTTTCTTTCTCAAATGTTTACCTTCACTTACGGCATAAATGACAAGGACACTTGCAAAGATGGGTATTTTGACATGTAATAATGTGTATTTAACCCTTCAAGCCCAATTAGGTTGCAAAAATAACTTTTTTCAGTATGCACACGCTTTATGAGCAACGGCTTTATGTGCGCACCGCTCAGATACAATCTCCCAGACAGCACGTGCATAGCGGAATGAGTTAACTTTTGCTACTTATTGAGCTTCAACACTTTCAATTGATTTTAAAAGCACAATGCTTAAAAACACAAGTAAACCATTAGCTTTCGTGACAAAGCAGCACAGCAACGTCACGTGAGCATAATCGCGATCATCCAAAATCTCAGTCGGTTGACAATTTTCTAAAAATCTAACTGAACATTAAAGTCAGATGATATTGATTAATAGCCACAGTTCCTTTCCTTTCTATTTCATTCACGCATTCCATCACTCAATGCCCCCCCCCCCCCCCCTGACGATGAGGATGCCCTCCTTTCAAGTTAAAAGTAAATTTGTGAAATACACTAAACAGTCAATTAGCAGACTCTTCTATCCAAAATGACTTGCACTACACGTGTTGCAACACACCCCTAGAGCAAACTGAAGTTGAGTTCTTTGCTCAAGGACACTTTGTCTTTCTTCACTGACATGACATTTATTTTTATTTTATTTTTTGCAAAACCCTTGCGCTAAGTATTATATTTAGGTGTGTAGCTTGTCATAAATAAACAAAAATAAACAATTTCACAATAATATTTTAAAGTCAGATTATATAATGTATAGCAGTGTTTCCTGCACGACTTTTAACAGTCATGCAGGAAACTTTGCCTGCATTATATAATCTGACGTATATGCATATGGAGTGCTATTTAAAATTATTCTCACAAAATGATTTATTGTTGTCAGTTTAGAGGCCTGCCTCAACAAGACACACGTTAGCATAAACAATGAAGAGATACACAGCAAAATATAATACTTGTACTTTTTATAAGCACTCAGACATGCATGTTTTTGTATTTTAGGCTTTTTTTTTTACAGGTAGTCAATAAATTGTAAAAAAAAAAAAAACTAAAAAAAACTGTAGATTGAAGTAGGTGTTGGAACCCATGTAGAGAGCAGAATATCATCAAGACTTCTGGGACTTTTGACTACAGTAATTGAGCAACATTATGTAAGTAAACACTGTAGCATCATGCCAGCAAATTTTCCATAACTAAGTATATTCCAAAAAATGTGTTTACATTGAGATGTTCACTGAGATAATAGACAGCCTGTTCCCCTACTATTGGATTTTCAGATCACATCACATCACACATCAAGGCATTAACAACTTCTCTTTATTTTTATTTTTTATTGCAAATTAACAAAATAGTAACGCATACAAGGTAAGAAATCAGTGACACACATATTCAGAAAAAAAAGCACAAAAACAACAAAATACAAAACACAGTCATCGACAAAGAAGTGTATGTAGGCACACGAGATCATTTCTGTGATGCAAGTATAGATTGGGGCAATCCGGTAGTATCATAGTTCTAGTGAAGGTAATAATCACCCCAACAATCACAAAAACACCAAAAATATATTAATATTAGTATTAGTGGTGGTAGTATCAATATTCACAATGATAATATTCATGACAACAATAGTAGCATTGGCTCTAGCAATCTACAACAGTAGTGACAATAATAACAATAACAATACATTTAGCTCAGTCAATGATTTCACCGTACATTTACTCTAAAGTCTAGGTCAGGGGGCCGATTTGTTAAGGCATTAACAACTTAATCACGGCACTCTTTTTAAATCGTAAGCTATTCCACAGCCCACTTCAGTACGCTCTCTTGGTGCATAATTCATTAAGAAGATGGAGAGGTGTTTATGAATTTGATGGCCATTTTCTCCAGCCACATTTGACAATCGATATCTCCAGAGCTTGAAACAAGAGTACGAAATGAAGGACAAATTACCCTTCCCCTGCCCAAAACGCAACAGACCCTTTGCCGTATTAGATTCGGACTATAGGACACACACGATGACACACGCCAGCAATATGCTGTGTGCTTCTGACTGTGGGCGATGCTCTGATCTGCAGACTGCACAGTTCATGAACATGTTGCTAGTCCTCCCACATCAGCTATATTTGAAGTGCAAGAGCTATTATGCAAGTCAATACCGACTCCCACTAGCTCAAGGCAAAATCATTGATCAAACGAATAAAACAGTCATTATCTAACTGTCTCCTTCCTTCTGCAATCCTCTTGCATTCAAATGTCTGTTTGTCCAGAATATCCATGATGAGAGGGATGCTTTGAGTAACCGTGTTCATTTCAGCAAAGCATTGTTGTTTTTAATATTAAAATGACAAAGTGTGTTTGGGTGAACATTTATTGCCTAAGGCAAGTCTGTTCGATGCTAGGTCTGTTCAACAGAGAGCAGTCAACAACAGATTCATGGTCTCATCTTATATGGATAAAAGTACAAGATCATCGCCAGCTCCGTTCTCTTCCTTCACTGTCTAAAGTCTAGCTGCTTCCAGACACACTTACATCTGCAGATTTAATATGTAAGAGCTCCTCGGGGCATGTCTGGCCATATGCTGCCTCAGAGAAAACCTCCTTAGAGGTTAAGCTTTCAAAGTTTGCTTTGAGGATACATCTCAGGAAATAGTTGAATTTGTGGAAATCATTGACTGAGTGAGCATGTCAGTTTTCAAGACAGTGAATAACCAAAGTCTTCATAATTTATCATTTATTTTCTGATTGTAGCTGTTTGGAACTAGAACTATTAAGTAGTCAAACCATTTTGTAGTCAAAAATATACGATACACATCGACACTGAAATATCTGAAACGTTTCGAATACTCATTTTTCACAGAATAGATACAGTTGACACACAAACCCACCTCCCCTCATTCACTTGTTTATTTTGTTTTGGATGAATATTGTTGGTGGTACAGAGCTTAAATTTTGGTGTGAGATTTCACTTAATCAGTCAAACTAATCCAAAAAAAAAACCATACACAGTTCAGAAAGAAAACACATTTGTAACAATATAATGTATCCGTGCTTTAGGTCTTAAAGTGACAGCAGCCTAATTTACCTGCAGCCAAATTACCGGTATGACATAATAATATAAAAAAAATATACATATATGGCAGTTTTTTTCCCCCCTGTGGTATCTATGTCAAAATTGTGGCCAGTGAAAATGCTGAGTTGACAGTATCTTTGGAAAACCACTAGCCACATTTAATGTCAAGCCCTGTTCCTCACCCAAGGAAATCAATGGCTTGATGCTCTAGAACGGACTTAAAGCCATAAACCAACAGCACTAACCAAGAACTAGCCATATATCTCGGTTTTCCCTTTAATAATAAAAAAAATAGTGGCACAGTACATAGTATTACTATGGTACAGTAGTTGTAATACATGGTTACTTTGAAATCTTAAAGCGATAGTTCACCCAAAAATGAAATTGTTTAACGTCGCCCCTCGCAGTCGCTGCATCCAATGTAGACAACATTGCTTTCGTTTGAGGGCGCTTACACTCAAGCACTCCCTTAGAAACGGGCCTCACAGCCATCTAGACACGGTGAAAGTTTCCTGTTTGTGACGGATGGACGAGTTTTCATGACACATTTAAATTAGCATTATAGTCTGCTGTGATAGATACAGTGCCAAAAAGAAGAGGATACAAGGGGATGAAGACAGAGGTAAAGTGATGTAATGAATGAACAGTTTATCTAATTGCATAGTATTAAGATGCTATAATTTAATGGCAGTTATTTTTACCTTATAACTTTATGCTAACAATAGTTATGAGTTCTTCAGAGCCCCCTGACAATGCGATTTGTTACAAACATGTCAGTCTTTTTTTAGACGCATACTATCACTTTTATTATTTAATGTTTTACTATACAGTTGGGATATATGGCATTTTTTATTTATTTGCCAAAATTAATAACGATATTTATAGGCTAAAGGTTTATTAAAAGTAGCTAATGTTTCATGAAAAATTCACATTAAAGACGTTTAGCAGTTTTATTCATGTTGAAAACTTGAAACGTGCCATAATTTAGTTGAAGATTGCTGCCATCAACTCCCAAACAAACACTTTTGCTAGTGCTAAATGAATAGTTTGTGCATGAATGACATTTGGAACATTCTGTTTTATTTCACTGTTTTATTTGTTGCATTATTTTTCTGTTATCACTGTAAAGCTGCTTGAAATAATCTCTATTGTAGGCTAAAAAGCGCTATATAAAAGTAAAGGGGACTTGACTTGAATGCTATATACAGTATATATATATATATATATATATATATATATATGTGTGTGTGTGTGTGTGTGTGTGTATGTATATATATATCAATAATGGGGTGAAATGGGCTGTAATGCATGGGGCGCCAGGTAAAATCTTGCTTAGGGCAGCAAATTGGTCAGGGTCGGCCCTGAGTCTAAGTGTAACTGTTTGGAACTAGAATCACATTGAAAATGTCAACCGTTGGACCTCTTTGTTGACCATTTAAAGCTGAATCAATGTTTGACATTTTTACATGTTCATTTCATTAAGCAGGTAGTTTAAACTAACTAGTTTATCTTATGTTATGTCAGTTTATGTTATTTTGTATATCTAAATAAAACGTTGAGTATGAACATTCAAATAGCACTGTGTAAGGCAAGAAGTGTGAAATCTCAGATCTAACACTGTGTAATATAATATAGAGAAGTGAGTATTGAATATTCAGTGTGTATTTCATAAGAGGCCTCAGTTTTTAAAAGTCTCTGTTAAACACAAATCTTATTTGATGGCTCTCGAGAGAGCGATTCTGTTGAGTGCTCCTGGCTTCCTCCCTAAGAGCAGCTCTCAAATCTCTGCTGTCACTTCCACCAAGATTGCTGAGGCTCCTGGATGCTCTCAGGGTCATTTTGACACTGCACTTCTAATGTGTTGAGTAATATTCACTTTGTCTGGGTACAGATTTGCCTCATGGCTGTTTTCATATGATACAATTGCATACTGAGAGGGATGTGGGATGTGCAGGGATGTTCCAATTAGACCAGGATTGTGTGTTAAGAAAGTTAATGGGGTCCTTTTTTTCAAGTTAACTTTAAGTACAAATGAGATATGTAAACAGCTGCAAAGATTTTCCTAAGAGGATTCAAGATTAAAAGTAATTTTCAACCCAATTAACAGAGAAGATTCAATTTAGAAATTATGTGATGCTCACTAAGTTTGTTTGTTTGTTGCTAGTACTAGTGGGAGTTTCACAGAGTTTCATTCAGACAAGGCCAGTTGTTGTGAAATTGGATGTCTTACTCTGGATGTCTGAAAGTAATACTGCACAAACATTGAATTCAATTTCAGGGCATTGTTTATTTTCAGGAAGGATTTTTAGAAATAATTGTAGAGAACTTATACGCTAAAACACCTGCCAAAGTACTTTTTGGTTTTATGTCATCAAACACTCAGTGTTCTTTATTGCAAAACTACTTCTTGTTTTGAGGGCGTGCATTTTTAATTGCTGGTTTGCGCATTGACATGAATGTTTTAAGTTGTTCATTAAGGAAATAGACCACACCCCAAAATAAAAAATGTCTTTGCATATCAGTCGCTCACTTCCAGGTTCTTCAGGCACACCAGATAAGAGCTGTTTCAGATTTGTGCTTTATTCAAATCGAGCTGAAAATTACCAAAACGTGCTTTGTGTGATGTTGAAACACCCTGTTTCCAAGGGATTATTGGAGATTTAGGCTTCTGTAGATTTGCATCATTATCAGTGAATCAAAACCAACCAAGGATTTGACACAAATTATGATTGTTCACCCTTGCCAGTTATCGTGATTGCATCTGCTCTAATAAGACCCAATATCCCCACAGCTGCTGTCAGTAGATTTGCATTTCTCTGAGGCAATTCATAAACTCTTGAGTCACAAATGACTGATTTTAACTTTCAAACTGGCAAGATGGCTAAAAACATCATTGATCTAATATATTAATACTGTGTATATATACTGTATATGGGTCAAATATATACTGTAAAATCTCTCAGACGGTATGGACGGAAGGATGGGCAGATAGATAGATAGATAGATAGATAGACAGACAGACAGACAGACAGACAGACAGACAGACAGACAGACAGACAGACAGACAGACAGATAGATAGATAGATAGATACATACATACATACAGATACATACATAGATCATAGATACATATATAGATACATACATACATAGATACATAGTTACATACATCACATACAGTAGATACATTGATAGATAGATAATCCAGCTCAATTTTGGCAGTCGATGGGTGGATAGATGTTGGCAGTCTGTTCACATCAAGATTTGTGACTATGTAGTCCCTTTCTTGAATGGACTTGAGTTGCATTTATCTTGTTTTTCTCTCTATTTTTCTCCTGCCTGTTCAATCACTCCACGGCCGGTAGGCTAGTCGCTGAACAGTCCCAAACACTTAATTGGAGATTGACTGCATTCATTTTCATGGAGATTTTTCAAACACATAATTTATTCATCACGGAATAGGCCGTCTTCTGCGACCTGTCAGCTCTTTGACAGTAAAGTGACGGGTATGGTGTTTGCATATACACAGATCACAAAGAGGTTTGCTTTGTTCCATAAAGCAATCTTTTTGCCTTTAATGTTGCCATTTTTTGATCTGTTAACTTCAAAGTAGCTGGTTTCTTTTGCACACAGCATGCAGAACTACCCGTCCCCCCCTTTTGTTTGTATCAAAGGTTTAATTTGGTTTGTTGGGAACAGATTCATGACTGAACCTAGTAATCAGGGGGCTTGTCATATCGGATCATTCAATTTAAGATGTGAGTCTCTCTTCAGTGTATTGCAGTGAATAGTCCAACAGAGCAGCCTGATCGTATGTCGACACCAACTTTGTCCATATTTTCTCTAATGAATTGATTTCAGATGAATAAGTGCCTGGATCGTTTACGAATCTCATAGGATGCATGTGACCCACTTTGAAAATAAGCCAATTTTTGTTGTATTATCTTCAAACTAACATAACAAGATTTGGACTGTAATCTAATCTTATCTGACAGACTGCACAAAAAAATCTCTATCAATAGAGATTAGATTATCAATAGATTATCAATAGAGATAGAGAAAATCTCTACCCCCCCCCCCCCATCTATTTGATTCATTGCATGTATTTAAATTGTATGTATTTAAAGTATTTAAAATGTATTTAAACAGACAGACAGACAGACAAACAGACAAACAGACAGACAGACAGACAGACAGACAGACAGACAGACAGACAGACAGATAGACAGATAGACAGATAGATAGATAGATAGATAGATAGATAGATAGATAGATAGATAGATAGATAGATAGATAGATAGATAGATAGATAGATAGATAGATGGCTTTACCCTACAATTCTGGTTTGACATGTCCTCTGGTAAATGAGAACTTGAAGCTTATAGTGTCCTGACATTAGAAAGGGAACTGTCTGACCTTTCATTATCAGAGAGTCAAAGGTCTATTGCAGGTTGCCAAGAGCCTCTAGGGTCTGGCCCTGACCCGTTCCCAGGGCAAATTATGGCCCTAAAGGACTGAAGTGGAAACAGCGAGCAGAGGAATGTTCCTCCTCCCGTTCTCATCAGACCGAGACGACTCTGACACATATAACAGAGGGAAAGTGATGAAAGGCATTTATTAACTTCAAATGAATTGATTTTGTTGAGTCAGCAGCGCAAACAGTGTCTTCTGCTTCAGAAAAACTAAATCCTGATCATCGAAGACCATGCTTTTTCAGTGAGATGAGAATCTTTTTTTTTTTTTTTAAAAAAGAGATTTTATGATTTAGTAATATATTCAGTGTATCAATTTTTTCACATTGTATGCATTTTTTCAAGAAGACAATGAATTAACATTTTAAGTCAGTTCAGTCAAAATATCCAAGCAGTTGTGTTTATTTGATACTCAGAAACTGAGATACTCAGAGGCAAATTGAGCCCATGCTTATGTGGGCTAACCTTATAAAATAAAATACAATTATTTAAAATGAAGGATTTACAACAAAATGTGTGTATTTTATATTTATCATATTGAAATATGCAACTTTGGGATGGTAAGATTTTTTTTTTTTTTTTTAAAGTCATGATTTCCACAAAAATAGCACAACTGTTTTCAACATTGATACTAATAAGAAATGTTTATTGAGCACCAAATCAGCAAATTCTAATTATTTCTGAATTTGACAATGGAGACAAATAATTCCTACTTGAAAATTCAGCTTTTCCATGACAGGAATAAATTATATTTTAAAATATTAAATTAAATATTTCACAATACTGTTTGACAGTAGTTTTGATCAAATACACACAGCCTTTGTGAGCAATAAGAATACAGTTAGACACTGATCTTACCGACAATGTTGTAAAATAATAGATTATGATTTTTTACTCTAACTCTAAGCAACAAATATGGGTGTGTATTAGTTCTGGTTCCGCTTGACTCTCTTTAAGCAGCATAATTCATGATTTAATGTTTAACTCCTTCACCTTCCCTCTCCCTTTTTCTCTCTATCTCTTCCTCTCTGGATAGGAAGCATATCAGGAAACACAGCAGTGCAGTTGTAGTTACGAGCCCATCACGGCGATGAATATTTAAGCTCACTTGTCTATTCCGCTGCTCTGAAGAACTGCTGAACTCTGCACTTGAGATCAGGGAACTGGTTTATGGCACAGCAGAACCTCCCCCACCAGTGGCGCGGGGCGACTGATGTGCCATAATCTCAGAGCGAGACACAGCAAATTATGTATTGGTTGGGAACACACACACACACACACACAGCCTTTCCATGCAAAATCCACTTGTTATCTTAGTCAGGCAGAAGTGTCCTGATTTTAATGGCTGTCGGAGACACAGTCATGATGTGTGAAGCGAATGTGGCGTTAGCACTCTGTGACTAGACTGTGAAGTAACCGCTAAACATTCTAACTTAATTGAAAAGACGATCAGTTAAATAAAAAACGCATTGCATGCAGCCAATGAGAGTTTAATGAGATATCTCGAAAACAAAGAAGAGGTGACTTTCACAAGTTCAAAGTGTGTTTTATCATGACGCAGTGGCATTATTGTAAACATCACATCACTATAACAACCCTATTGTGAATTTTTAATCAATGGCATCACTGAGTCAGTCATTTGTGGTAATTATTCTTGCTATGAATATTCACGAATCATGAAACAAGATTATCAAGTAAACAATACGTGTAATCGCGCACAATATAAGCATTTCAGAGATTATCATTTATTAACCACTCGAGTTGGATATGATTGTGCTTTTACTAATGAACATGTCCCTGCATTATTATTGGTGCTCTCTGTTATTATTTCTCATTCTTTCTTTTTTTTTTTTTCAAAGAAACATCAATCAGATTCATGATTTTTGCCTGGTGGACAGTAATAGGAAGTTGACCAGTGTAGTTTTAATCTTCAGACAACTAATTCTCAAAATGCAAGGGTGAAAATGCAAAATTAAAAAAAAAAAATTAAAAAAATAAATAAAGAAAAAAGAAAGCCACAGGTTTGAAATGACGTGAGAAGAAATGCGATGTGTAACACGAGAATGAACCTCATTGGTTCTCCCACGTCAAGCGAACATGCTTGAGCTTCCATTTACCACAACTGATGTGTGAGTTGATGAGTTTAAATGTGAATAAAAGTCTAAATTAAATCTGTTCATCATATAAAGCGATCGTGTCTGTTCAGAATATTTGGACTAAACCGCTCAATTCATATGTATTAGTTTTTACGATCTCCTTATTGACTTTTTAAAGCGCCAAAGTGGTAGTTGTGTAACTGTCAACAGAGGGATAGAAAGCTCTCAGATTTCATCAAAAAGATCTTCATTTGTGTTCCGAAGATGAACGAAAGTCTAATAGGTTTTACTCATGAGTAATTAATGACCGAATTTTAATTTTGGGGTGGACTATCCCTTTAAGAGCTCATATCTAATAAGAAATAGCCTGTAACTGCATGTTTATCCTTTCATAAGATAAGAATGCATGTGGAGCACAGCTTCAGCATGTCATTAGTCAACACAGGTGATCCTGATGCTGTTGTGTATTTCTCCGCTTGATTCTGTGTCCTTGAATTTATTATCACAGAGCAGATGGCGAGGGTGACAATGTCATACATGCTGTAAATAGAGCAAATGGCATTTTAAAGAATATGTTAAGAGGTGACGTCTGTTCCTGCTTTCACACGGCGCACGGGACACAACAGCTCTAAACCCAGTTAACCGAGCACAGATAACCGAGCCGCGTGATGAACAGCTCTGTAATGTTGCCAGGTCTTCCGATCTTCCAGAACCGTAAACGAATCACCACAGCAATAAATCAGCCCTCTTTTATGTCAGCATTTTGACACAACCTGTGTTTCAGCTTTTAAAATGATTTGTTTCTCATAAGATGTGCTTCCCTATCCTGAAAAAAGGCCCTGACACCATGAGCAACAAATCAATCTGAATACATTTGTTTGGCAGTACATTAAAAAAATCAGGCTTGCTGCTGTTCGGGTACGTCACTTTCAGATGTCACACTGAACAAACGACAGCGATTCCGTCTGGAGTAAATCACAGGTCGGTTCATCCAGACTTAAAGTGGCTGGCAAGGATAGGCAGAATAAACCGGTATGGATGGATTCGGCTTTAGACGCTTGAGGTGGATTCACTAATGCCGTTTTTCAGCCACAAACCAGTTTAACCGCGCATTAAATGTATTCACATGTACTTGCAAACATGCTTCTTTTTAATAATTAGGGTGCTTAAACAAATAAATCAGCGGGCACAGTTTTGTAGCATATTAACTTTGAAGAAAAGCTGACTATGGGGTGAACCAGAAGAGGTGGTGATCGCTGAAGCCAAGGTCATCAGTGCAGTGTCAGTGTCAGGAGATTTGGAGGGAGGATTTCACAGCTTTACATTGTACAAACACCAAGGTAAAGAAGGTCACGTTGGCAATCAAGGGGACAAATGGTGGCATAAATCATGTCAAGTGCAGTTACAAGAAACTGACATTCTGATAGTGAAGGTCATAGTAAATCCCTGTGCCATGTAACAGGATGTTCCCTTAGTACAACAGTTATTACACTCCCAAAAGTACATGTCAGCCTTTATAGGCTAGACTTTTGTTTAATTACTTTGGACTTGAGCACACATGATTTTGATTATGACTGTTTTAATGTAAAATATATATTACAAATCTAGTTGAGATATTGAATATTTGTATATCCACAAAAATGTTAAGTTTTCAACACTGATTATAAAAGGAAATCTTGAGGACCAAATCAACATATTAGAATGATTTCTGAAGGATCATGAAGACTGGAGGAATGGCTGCTGAAAATTCTAAATTGCCAATACATTGAACAAAGAAAACAGTTTTTTAAATTTGTTATAATTTTTCACAATATTACAGTTTTTACTGTTTTTTTTTTTTTTTTTTTTTGGGTGAGCATCAAAAACAATCTTACAGACCCCAAACTTTTAATGGTAGCCTATTTATTATTTTCAGTGTTTTTCCACACTGTTTTCTATGAAAGCTTGTTTCTGAATGAGATGTAAACTTGCAATTGCGAAAAAGTTGCAATTATCTTTTGTATATATATTATTTAAAAAAAAAAAAAAAATATATATATATATATATATATATATATATTTTATAAATAATATATATATTCAGTGGGATATCCTGTAAATATTTGATATATTATTCTGGGTTCAGGTTGCCACTGCTCTCAGATTCATTAGTTTCATAATACAAATTTTAGCTTGATACATCTTAACAGCATAGCGTATTTATTATTTTTTTGTGTTTTTCCACACTGTTTTCTATGAAAGCTTGTTTCTGAATGAGATGTAAACTTGCAATTGCGAAAAAGTTGCAATTATCTTTTTTATATATATTATTTAAAAAAAAAAAATATATATATATATATATATATATATAATTTGTATATATTCAGTGGAATATCCTTTAAATATTTTATATATCACCCAGTCCTACAGTATAAACATACCCATGATGTTCTTTGATACACAAAAGTTCTATATACAATATCTGCCAAATTTACCATTATACTATTATTCTGGGTCCAGGTTGCCACTGCTTTCAGATTCATTAGTTTCATAATACAAATTTTAGTTTGACACATCTACACAAAGCCACATTTTTGCATCGTTACAACAGACTCAATACCCTGTTGACTTTCAGGGGAGCTCACAGTGAGAATCTCCTGCAATCAGCAGGAATATTTCCTTGGCTAAAGTGCCTTTTGCCTCTCAGCTCATTCAGGGGGAATTTGCAGTGCATACATATTTCTTGATGTGAAGGTAATGACTCACTCTAAGGCCGACAGAACGCTCGGTTGACCTCGGGTACACAAACACAGACACACAACCCTGGCCTGAATATAACTTAAGCAGATACATCTTACCATACATTGGTTCACCTTTATCTTAGCAAACAAACTAGGTCAGAAACGTTTTAAAACATGGAATGAATGTATAAGTTTCATTGACTTTAATATCGGGTTTACACATGGTAAAAAATTATGAAATATGTAAAATGTCTAAAAGTTATGGAAGCTTGTTTCCGCCAATGAATAACAAAAATAATTGCGACTTACAATACGAGAGAACCTCACGTATAAGAGAACTACAAAGTAGCCAAAACATACTTAAGTAGAGTAACTATTTACATTTACTCAAATACTTCACACCACACCACCATTAATCATAATGCACTCCCTTCCAAATATGTTTGATGTGTGCTGAATTCCAAAGTAGCATTTCTGTAGAAAGAGTAGTTTTCAAAATGTTTGCTGGTGTGCCAGTGGGAGGCCGCCTCAGATACTCAGGTGGATTTTTAAGTGTGGAATATGGCAGACAGTCTGTCTGTTGATGTAAGAGACTCTCTGCACCCCTGCAGCATCACAGAGACTTTCTGATTGTTAATTGAAGATTCCTGGTTTCCTGAGACATTGCAGGAAAAAATGGCTGTAGTGCAGAGCAAAGCAAGAGTTATATCACAATCTTCAACATCTTGCCTGATGTACTGGACAGATTACTTTGTTTTTAGTCAGTCCTTATTGTCATTTCAGTTTTCTGAAAGGGTCCAATATAGCTTACTTTTACCACTTACATGAGTGACCGATTCTCTTTTTCTCTTTTCACCCAAAAAATGAAAATTATATAATTAATTTACCCTCATGTTTTTTCAAACCCATATGCTTTTGTTTTTTACCATGTTTTCACACATTTTAAGCTCTATTAAAATACAAAATAAAATTAGTTTGTAAGGTCATAGTTGCTATACTGTATATCAAATGAAGCCATACGAAAACTTTGTGTGAGGAGTTAACTCGAGAACCACCGCAACAAATGGCATGGTATGCTTACTTAATATTACTAAAATGCAGCTCTATAACTAAAAGAAAATCTCAAAGCCAGATGTATTTTGTAGTGCTCCAATTAATGCCATCGATGGTTAAACCCAATAGGGGGAAGTGTTGTAAATAACAAACATGTGTTTTATGTGACATTTTCAGTGTGTTGTTTGATTTCTTGAAATTGAAACCACAAGTTGCAAGGGTTCCTCCCTGTAAGCAAACTTTCCATGCACTCAATGTAGCAGACTCTTTTTAAATCGAGTCAAAAATATTTGGACTCTGGAACTATTTCCATTCTGCAAACATGAGCTACTCCACAGAAACTTGAACTGTGGTCGACCGGAGTAGAGCTCCATATAACCAACCAGTGAACCAGGCAGTAAGGACAAGCAAGTCATCTAACCATTAACATACCTCTTGGAGGTGTTTAAGATATTTTGACTCCCCATAGGGCGGACAATAGTCCACTAATCTGACAGTTTAAGAAGCCCTTGACCATAGGTCAACCACAGTGTTTTACCACAATACGGCTTTCTCGTGCAAGAACATGAGGGTTTCTACTTTGACAAGGTCACAGAATAGAATTTATCTCGGGTTGAAAAGTTGTTGTTTGTTATGTTGTTCAATGAATGACAATTAAAATGTAAAGATAGACTTGTGATTTTTTACACATTGGCATGTATGACTTTGACAAGGGGTTAAGTTTAGCAGAGAGAAAATGTGATACCTACATGATGTCTCCAGTGAAATCTCACACTTTTCCAAAAATAAAGAATGTTTCCATGCAGTGTCACTAAAATGACTTTCACTTCAAATAAAAAATAAAGTGACAAGTCCTGGGTTTATGACCGGGTTGTGGCCGCTCCCCTGAGACCAACGGGAGGGTCAAACAGAGTCGAAAATGAATTACATCTTCCTGGAGACCATTTGACTGATCTGAACCAAGCGATTGCAAGAAAGCCAGAGCAGAAGAATCTCCTCTCATAGTGGGTTCATGAAAATTGATATGTTTGAAAAATGAAGTAATGAATATAACAAAAGAGGAAAATGTTTTGGATAATTTAGACCTAATTTTGCTTTATCTTCAAAGATAAATAGAAACTTTGAAAGATTAGCACTTTATTAGCACTTAGACTTTACTTAGAAAGATTAGCAAAGGTCCAGCTCACAATTTATTTTAGCAAATAATAGCACATTATTGTTGCCAAGGATGACACACTGAATCTTTTTTCCAAGAGTTATGCATGGAATGCTGATGACGTTATCGCTTTTATAAATAATAGTAACGATGTTACAAGAAGTTGTTAATGATTTTAAAGAAATTTCGGTCCCACTTTATATTAAGTGGCCCTAATACCTGTGAACTTACATGGTTACTAGATATGTACTAAGTATTTAAGTACAGTGTAAGTACACATTGGTACATAGTATTTACAGCTGTAATATTTGTGTAACTACACAAATGTAATAACACACTGAAAGGTATGGGTAAGTACAAATGTGTAACAGGACATTAGTAACAACACTTTTTTCACTAGAGTAAGTACACATGTGTAACAGACATTATGTAACTACATTTTGTAACAACAATGTATTTACACACGTTCTTCCACTTCCACACAGTCTTCAATACTGTAGTTACTAGTTTGGAAGGCACTGAAACTCCACTGAAATCATGATAATTCCTATGTGTATACCATGTATTTATTGTATGACTGGCAGGACTCGTGCTGAATTACAGCTAAAGTTTCCCCCTGTGGTATCAGTGTACTGTACTTACACGGTAACTCCTCAGTAACTCTGCACTTGATAGAATGTGTTAAACAATCATAACTTACTGTGTATAATAAAAAGAACCAAACCTCTGTACAACTCTGTATTAACAGTGTACTTACATGGTAACTCCTCAGGAAGTGTCTACTTAACATAAAGTGTAAAAGGGCCATAACTTACTGTGTATAGTAAAAACACCAAAACTCTGTACACTGTATTAACAGTGTACTTACACGGTAACTCCTCAGGAAGTGTCTACTTAATATAAAGTGTTAAAGGGCCATAACTTACTGTGTATAGTAAAAACAACCAAACCTCTGTACAACTCTGTATTAACAGTGTACTTGCACAGTAACTCCTCAGGAAGTGTCTACTTAATATAAAGTGTAAAACGGCCATAACTTACAGTGTAATATACAAAACCCAAAGCTGTGTGCAACACTCTATTAACAGTGTTACATGGTAACTCCTCAGTAACTCTGCACTTGATAAAAAGTGTAAAACGGCCATAACTTACTGTGTATTATACAAAACCCAAACCTCTGTACAACACTGTATTTACAGTCTACTCACGTTGTAACTCCTCAGGAATGGTCCACTTGATGCAGTGTAAAATGGCTTCAACTTAACGAGTAATATAAAAAAAACCCACAAACCTCTGTGCAACACTGTATTAACAGTGTTACATGGTAACTCCTCAGTAACTCTGCACTTGATACAATGTGTGAAACGGCCACAACTTACGGAATCATCATGATTTCAATGGAGTTTCAGTGCTTATTGAAGACTGTGTGGAAGTGGAAGAACGTGTGTAAATACATTGTTGTTACAAAATGTAGTTACATAATGCCTTACACATGTGTACTTACTCTAGTGAAAAAAGTTTTGTTACTAATGTCCTGTTACACATTTGTACTTACCCATACCTTTCAGTGTGTTATTACATTTGTGT
Source organism: Pimephales promelas (assembly GCF_988280905.1). Classification (NCBI taxonomy): domain Eukaryota; kingdom Metazoa; phylum Chordata; class Actinopteri; order Cypriniformes; family Leuciscidae; genus Pimephales; species Pimephales promelas. The sequence goes on from NC_142773.1 coordinate 21,934,747, forward strand.
AGTTACACACATATTACAGCTGTAAATACTATGTACCAATGTGTACTTACACTGTACTTACATACTAAGTACATATCTAGTAACCATGTAAGTTCACAGGTATTAGGGCCACTTAATATAAAGTGGGACCGAAATTTCTTCAACAACTGTATATTGGGGAAAAAGTGATGCTTTATTGATTGGAAAATGGGAAGGAGGAAATCCCATTCTATCTGGAGGCTTATTATGGTAAAAAGATTAAAATATCAAAATATTTTAAGGTTTAAAATATTCAAAATATTAAAAAGGGTTAAAATATATTGGTGTTTTCTTAGGCAATGAAGTTTCCATGCAGAAGAACTGTGAAGGAATGGTAGATAAGTAACAGGACATTTGAAAAAAAAAAAATGAAAATGGCTACTTCCTCGGTTGTCGCACACTCATTATCAACAATCTTGCAGGTTCTTCCCTCTGGCACTTGCATGCGTTGACCCTCCGGTTAGTCTCCTACCAAAAATTCAAGCTGAAACTGTGAGCTTTTTTGTGGTACAATTGCATGGGATCCCTCAAAGTGTTTTGTTTCTGGCTAAAGAGGATGGAGACCAAGGTGCATTTGGCAAGTAGATGTGCTGCTTATCGTCTTCAGTTTGTGCAGAAATGTATGCTGGGATCTGAAAGACTGGTATTGAGACCAGTGGCTCAATGCATTTTACATAGAATAAGTGGCCTCGGCCTGCACAATGGTTTGTTTTTAATGAATTCTAGAAAAATGATTTTAGAGGACTTCATGCTTTCTATCGAAGTCTGTTTAAAATATGGAGTCTGTTTAAGCCTCAATGGATGGAACCATTAATGTCCCTGTACATGGCTACTGGAAGAGCCCATTGTGTGTGGAGCATGTCTCGATGTATCAGGGACGAAATACCGGGTCTTAAATATTTGTTGTAGAGAAGTGGATGTCTAAAGTTGAAACACATTATAAATAATGCAGGTCCTGATTTTAAAGATGTAATGTAGAAGTATGGAGGATTCTGTACAAACCCCCCTTACCTAAAAGAGCTGGTGATCTTCAGTGGTGGGGCTATAGCAGTTCATTCTTTTGTTTTGTGGCAATGTTGAACCCAAATATAAGTGAGAATTGTTCTTTTTGCAATGAAGGGAGACTGTTTCATTGTATTATGTTTTGTAACAGACCTTCTTTTTGTTTTTTCTTTGGTATGTTTTACAAAGCAGGATTTTATTCTTGGTTGTATCTACACTATTAAGAAAAAATACAAATGTCAATTGTTTTTATTGTTGGTATTGCAAAATTATCCATTTATATAACTAGGAGAAATAAAATTGAACAGAAAGGAGAACAAGAACTTATCAGCTTTTATAAAAATGGTAAAATCACTACTTGTAATCTAGTTTAAGTTTTATAAAGTAATGAGTACATTACATGAAATTGAGTGGTGCTGTAATAATATGCTGTGTTCATTCATCAATTCCATTGTATTTTTTTATGTCATGATAGTTTAGTTTCTGTGTATTTTAGTTTGCATTTCTTCCTTACTCTTTGGTCTTTTGCTTGGTTTTTTTTTTGTTGTTTTTTTTTAATTGATATTGATTCTCATCCAATCGTATGGCTCCTATGGGATCAGTTCAGTCAATAGCACTAATTACATCCAACGTTCCAATGACTATTCCTCTACAAATTTGACTCTGTCAATAAAAATAGATTTGACTTATTCTGTTGCATTGGCAGAGTTACAAATGGAAATTACAATAAATATTAATGTGCATTTGACTCACTTTGTTATAATTAAGACATGTGCATCAAGAAGGTGCTGGCAATGACCTTGGGTTATTAATGACCTTCATTTATGGATGAATGAGTGCTGTGGTTTTCTTTCTTGTTTTTTAGATTGGGCGGCCCGAAGCGGGGTCTGAGTCCTAGGACAGAGCCCTACCACACCTAGAAACGCACGGATGGAATGACATCTGCTCTCTCTTTGCAATCCCAGCTAACGCAATGTACCATAGAAGTAAGTGGTCATTAATGCTTTGGCTACACACATTACAGGTTAACTGTTGACCACATAATGACATTAAAGGCTTCCTATAAGGTCAGCTCCATGCCAGGGGGTGCTGAAGCACCCCAAATTCCCACGGTACTGTTTGGGGGTCTCTTGGGTCAGCCAAAACAGCCTCCCGCCTTAATTTGGCCAAATTAATGAACTTTTCCCATTGTATACGGCTGCATCATGGGAAAACCGTTGGAAGCTTCCTTTGTGTAACAACAGGAGGGAATTATCCGAGCACAACTATTTCTCTTTCATGAGAATGTTGGTGAAAGTTTACACAGGAGTTCAGTAAACGGACATGACACAAGTTGCAGTTAGCCAAATCCCTCCCTCAGCACAGCCAGCCAACAACACTGTGTTCTTGAACATCAGAGAGAGCAGGGGAACGTCTTACTATTGAAATATATGGGAGCACTTAGGGATGAATAAACATTAAGATAAGATTTTTCCAACCCCACCACAGACCTCGCAGTAAGATGATTAAACCATTGCGTATTTCCCCCCCATTGTAACATAACATAACATGTTCAATGTTTTCCAGAAGATTCATTCCAGTAATATTTGAAGTCTTGCCAGTTTTCAGATTTGCACATGCTGTTGCCATTTATACAACAGAAAACATATAGTAAGTGCCATAATGGTTTCTTTCTATTCTTCACTATTTTTCGCAAACGGTCAGCCAAAATTACCAAAGCATGTAGTTATTTTGAAATTCATATCAGCTTCATAATGGAGTTCAATATAATTCATAAAAGATCCAGTATCTGTTTTAAAACCTCCTTTGAGCAACATAAAGGGTTCATAATTACAAAACAACAGCAGTTGCTCACTGGACTAAAGCGAAAATGAAGGAAATTGGTTTCCAGCATGGTGTACACAACATACGGGCCTGCCTTGCTGAAATATGATGGCCATTACAGATTCATAAAACACTGGCTGTAACACTCATCAGCTGTGCCCTGTGAACATCTCAGAAGAGCGCTTCAACCGCCCACCAGCCTGGGACGAGCAGCAGGGCATAGAGAGAGGAGCTATGTGTTGAACTCAACGTAATATATATATATATATATATTTTTTTTTTCCCTTCTGAACCTGTGCAGCAAGGCCTTTTGTTTTGTATTAACTGTTGTGCCTTATATTTTTTTTATTTTTTATTTTTATAATGTATGATATATCACAAATAGGTATGTATATAGATATTAGAATTATATACTTTTTGGTCAGAATCAATTAAAAGCTACAAATTAATTCAGAAATCATTATAATATAATGTTCCATGTGAAAAAAAAAATGGTTTTAGGGATTAATATTAAGAGAGCAAAGTTCACTTGCATTTTTGTTTATTAAATATTTAGGTGCTTTTGATTGTTTTACACATTTTTACCATATTTAAATCCCTTTCGCTGAATTATGCTGGTTTTCTCTGACAAATCAGCAGGGAAATTTTCGAAAAAAGTCAATAAGTGGCATCTGAACCTGGTTATTGTTAAATATACAATATATTATTCCATATTTATTTATTTATTGTCAAGTCGTTAATCAATCAATGGTAATATATATACAATTCTTTACTCTTTTATCAAAATAAATTAAAAAATAAAACACTAAAAACTAAAAACAGTCATTTTAAATGCTACAAGTGAGTTTAGGCATCACAACAATATAATAAATCGTGTAAAGAAATGGATTTAAAGATTAACCTTAAGTGAGAAAAGTTCACTTGCGTGTTTGTTTATTAAATATTTAGGTGATTCTGTTTGTTCTCAGGTCTGTTTTACATATTTTACCATGTTTAAATCTATTTAATTCTGCAGATTTTCTCCAAAAACTGAGTGCTGAAAATTTGGCAAAAGTCAATAAATGCAGTCTGGACTTCACCATGTTTAGATCCTTTTAATAGAATTCTGCTGATTTTCTCCAAAAACCAATGCAGATAACATGGAAAAAGTCAATAGATGGTGTCTGCACCTGCTTTTATAAATTTTTCCACTCATTTATCTTCTTTTCTAATATCTATGATATACCGTAGAAGTACTTTTATACTCTGATGTATATTTATACTTCTGTAATCTGATCCCCCTCCAAGGAGCTGATGGCAGATGAGTTTGAACGCTCATCCTCTCCCTGTACCTCGTGTCTCGTTGACGGCGTGTGTGCAGAGTTCGTTTCTGGGAAGGGCACTGCAAGAGCAGGAAAACGCGCCCTAGAGCCACACACATTGCTGACTCCTGCAGCTCCCGGTGCTGTCACTGCTTTGATGCAAATCATTTGTTTAGGTGAGTTTTTCTACTCATCAGCACAAAAAAAAAGAAAAAAAAAAAAGACACACTGAATGTAATGGTAAAACAGGTGCTGATGTGCCCTAAAACAACATAAATGCAGTGGAGGTAAAAAAACAAAAAATGAACAAGTTAGACTAGGAACTGAAATTATATTTTTGACAGTGCATACAGTCTCGCTTGAGCTCTGCTGCTGTAAATAGATGCAAATATTCAGCCATAAGAAGCAGTTATGGAATATTATAAAAGAGCACTGACGACAGATGCAAAGCTGTTTTGGGATACATTTGAAGACGTTTCATTCTCTGCATAGACAAAGACTATTAATATATGTGTCTTGACACAGTTTCCATAAATAAAAACATTGTTTATTTATTCATATTGTTGTTTATGATTATTAATTTATTTTATGAATTATTTGTATTCATATATGGGGCAATTTAAAGTTTGAAATCTTTAAGACTGTTTAATGTTTAAATGGGTATACTGTATGTCGCTGCATTTATTTGATTAAAAATACAGTACAATGGTAATATTGTGAAATATTATTACAATTTAAAATAACTTTTTTCTACTTTAATGTATTTAAAAAATTTGTTTTACTCCTTTGATGGAAAACGCCTTGGTTACGACTGTAACCTCGGTTCCCTGAAGAAGGAACGAGACGTTGCATTGAGATGACGCTGTGGGAATGCTCTGTGTGATCAGTCCAATGGCGTATAGGCGGGTGACGTCATGGCATGAAGTTATAAAGCGCACACAGACCAAACATTGTCAGCTTCTGATAGGTCGAAGCAAGTCAATCACAGGAAAGTACGCCGGAAGTATGGCAGGGTGACGCAAACTCTCTTTCCCTCTTCAGGGAATCAAGGTTACAGTCCTAACCGAGTCGTTCCCTTTCAAGGGAATTCGCGTTGCGTCGAGATGACACTGTGGGAACGTCTAAACCAACACCACCATAGTGACCAGTGTCTGTGTTGTGTGAAATCAGGTGAGCACAAAAAAGACAGAATCTCTTGTGAACCAGGAGTGAAGCCCAAAACTATGTTGTAAACCTGATGAGTTTGTGCGGAAAGGAACAGCCCATCGCATCACACACCTCTTGTACCCCTAATACAAGGCAACAAAACCACCATACTCCTCCTCCTCCTCCGGTGCACCACGGAGGAAACCAGTTTGTTTCCTGTGCAGGGAGCTCTAGAGTGATCAAGTGATAGCATGACCCCTCAGAGGCCAAACCCACACTTCCAAAACTCTGCACTCCAGAACTCCCGAAAGTAGAATAATCAAGGAAACATGTACAGATGCAGTAAAGATGCAGCAGCAACTCCATATGAGCTCTACCACCTTGGGGTGGAGCCTCTCATGCCTGGGCCTCAGCCCCTGCCTCGACAAGATGTTTGCTCCCTGAATCTTGTACCCAGGGATGTAGAGCCTGAGCCATCATCACCAGTTGATTAAGTGCCAGGTGAAATGGTGACCCATCCACGGGCACTGAGCGACCATCCATGATCCTTCCCAAGCCCGTGGGGGAAGCATCTGTTGTAACCGTTAAATGACAACAATGAGCTCCCAGCACAGGACCCTGGGACTGGAATTGAGGCTTGTTACACATAACTAGGGCATGTAAGCATTGCCCCATGAACCTAAACATGCAAAAGGGGTTGCCCTTTGGGGAAACCCTTTGGTCCTGAGCCACCACTGCAAGGGTCTCATGTACAACAGGCCAAAATGTATCACATTGGACACTGTTGTCATCAGACCTCACAGTCTCTGAAACTGTTTCACAGTGAGTGACTGGCCTAGCTTTATACTTTTCACAGCAGACAGGATGTACTCTATGCGTGCAGGTGAGAGGTTTACCTGCATTGACATTGAGTCCCAAACTACGCCTAAAAAAGTGGTCCTCAGTAGTGGAGCAACCCGCCAACTGATGCGACTGATTGCGAAAGTGCGGGAAGATAGTGCTAGGCCAAATGGAAGAACTTGATATTGGTATACTTTGCCCCTGAAAGCAAACCTCAGGAACTTCCTGAGATATGGAAGGACGGAGATGTGGAAGTATGTGTCCTTGATTTCTATTGGATAGTCGTGTCACGTTCAACGGATTCATTTTAAAAAAGATGGGGATTGGCCAGCTTTTTTGACGCGCATTTTCCAAATGTGGCTCTGCCTTCCCGGGATGCTTTGCGGGCGCGTTAAAGTTGCTTCACCCATAGATATAAAGTGGAGTGGGGCATGACAGAAGTGTCCCACGGACAAGTGGATACACACCGTTATTGCAGAGAAGTACACCCATAATCTACGCGGGAATTATGAATAAACCCTCACAGCCCTCTTTAAGAGCTGACCACGCATGCTCTACTCCCAAACAAATAACACATAAATCGTGTGTATCCCCACTCGTAATGAAGCGAGGGCAGGGAGGAACAGACGATACAAAATGCTGTTTGCTCGCCATTATATTCCTGTCTAGACATATAATATGCTTGTGGACAAACAACAATAAATAGACAGAGACAGATTCACACAGAGCGCTTGCTGAAGACACAGAACCTGACAATGTTTGGTCTGTGTGCACTTTTCCTGCCATGACGTCACCCACCTATACGCCATTGGACTGAAGTGCTTCATGACGCAATCACGCAGAGCATTCCCACAGCGTCATCTCAACGCAACGAGAGATTCCTTGAAAGGGAGGAGGACTTTTCAGCATCATTACTTCAGTCTTCACTGTCACATCCTACAGAAATCCTTCTAATATGCTGATTTTGAGCTCAAGAAACATTTCTTATTATAATCACAGTTGAAAACAGTTGTGCTGCTTAATTTGTTTATGGAACGCATCTCTTCTCAGGGCTCAGACTCTTCTTTTGATCTTTTGATCAATTTGATTCATCCTTACTCAACTAATTTCTTAAATAAATCTTATTGACCCCAAACTTTTGAACGGTACATACCCTACCTAAAAAAAGTTGTACCTTTCAAAATGTTAAATAGTCATAGTATTACCCATATATGCTCCATAAATGATGATAGATAGCAAATGAACGGTCGCTGTGATAAATTAGGAGCAAGCATAAATGTGCGTGTGTGCCCGTGTGTGTGTGGAAGCATGAATAACATGTGTCAGTGTATAATTAGTATGCCACAAGGCTGTTTGCAGTTGATCGGATCTTGCAGTTCAGTGGACACTGCAGCTGAATTCTGAGCAGTCCGGATGAACTTTGTCAACCTTCAGCTCTGCCCTTCAGATCAGCACTTTCTTTAGCTCAGATATTCTCTAATTATCATACACTTACAGTATTTCAATAAATAATTAAAGCATAAGTCATCAATCAACGCTGAAACATTGATAACAAGAGAGGACAAAAATCCAATACAAGCCAAGCCGAGCAACTGAGTATCATAAATAAGTTGTGGGTTGTAATATTCGCATAAATCATGCCACTAAATATTACGGAGGGCGCTGCGAGCGGTGAGAATTTTGTTAATCATAGCGGATGCTGATAATTCGAAGTGTAAAAATGACATCGCCACCCTCAAAGCCTGAAAGGCCCTCTTGCTCGGTGCCTGTAGGAGCCGACTTGCATTTCACTGGCAGTAAAACTAAAGGAAATGCCTGGCTTTTGGAGAGATTGATAGTTATTGATTTAGCCAGAGGCGGACAGACTCGCTCCCGTGGTTCCTGCTCTATAGCAGCTGTGGTAGTAGCGTTGCACATTTTCGGCAAGCACAGACCACCTGCAGTGCTTTGCAGGCTGGCAGACTTTATAAGACTGTGATCCTAAAATTCCACAGAGGAAGAACAGGATGCAGCTGTTATATGAATTATGGACACATGTGTATGAAATCTGCAACTTTTGTCCAGTGATGATTGTTGTTTTCTTCTGTCAGACTCGGTACCTTGGGTGGGTCTTTCCAGATAAGAGCGATTGGTTGGTCGTCCCGTCGCCAGTGGGATTTCGCAATGAGCAGATGCCCTGTTAGGCTCTGTATGCAGGAACATTCTGATAAGATGAGTGAAATTTAAGCCCCCGGGCCTACGAAAACAAGCGCTTGTGGCCTCGCAGAACAGTTCCGCAGAAATTAGTTTTCCTCCCCTGCTGGCTTTGTGTGGTTTAAAAAAACTCATCTGGGCTCGAAACAGGAGGATGAACGTGATGTCCTAGCCTCATTCAAACGAAAGGATTCGCGTTCGCTTGAAGAGCCGATGACAGAGTAATTGAGGGCTCCACATTGATGCAAATGGGTCCATTATGGTGGTATGATAACCTTGTCATGCACCTGCCATCTTAATGAATGGAAACATGCAATGATTCCTTTGCGATGCTGTCAAGGAGAGAGATAGTTTCATTTAAAAGTATAGGTCAGGCTAAAATTTAAATGATGTCATTATTTACTCATCTTGGTGAAATCTAAAATCCATGTTGTTATTTTTAGTCAAATACAAAACTTCATAAAAACACTGCTGTAAAATTAGTACATACAAAATTGCTTCCCTTTGAAGCCATATAAGTTGTGTATGATTTGTTTTAGGTATATTTCACCCAAAATAGAAAAAAAATAATAATAATAAAATTTACTCACCCTGATGGCAAACCGTGTACAGAAATGACATAATTTCAGTCAGTTTTAACTCAAAGCTATAGTATTGCACAAGTTGTTTAAAAAGTTAAATAGGTTGTGCTTTTTTTGTCCTTTTTGGAGCTTGATACCCCTAAACTATAGTATGTAATACAAATATATATATATATATATATATATATATATGAAGAGTTCAGATGCAAAATCCTCTAAGTGCCATTTGAAATTTTCTTCTAGAATGCTAATTTTTATCAAGCTTGTATATTTAAGTTCAGTGATTTCACTTAAATGGCAATGATAATTACCTATTAATTGTTATTTAAGTGAAATTACTGAACTTAAATATTCAAGTTTGATAAAAATCATCATTAAAGAAGAAAATTTCAAATGGCATTTAGAGGCTTTTGCATCTGAACTCTTCATATATATCTGCATGAAAATCCTTCAAAATTGTAATTTTGTGTTTCAAAGAAAAACACAACAACAGCTTACTGGTTTAGAACGAGAAAAGTGTGAGTAAATATTGTCCGAATTTTCATTTTGGGTTGAACGTCCCCTTTAAATATTTTCGTCTTCCATACAGTGGAGCTTGTGTTTGTGGCTGGAAATGTTTGTACCTGCATAAATTTGTCCCCCCATGAATTCTAATGCTTTCGACCTAATCAGAGTTTGCCTTAAATCATCAGGGCTGTATCATTTTGATGATCGCATTACGATGCCGCAACACTCGCTATGTTTAACGTGTAATCTGTGTGGCCACGTTGTGCAAACCTCCCTGAACTTTCTTACTTACTGAAGGGATAAAAAAGCATCAGCATTGCATCGGTAAATGTGTGATTTATGTGGTAACAGAGATGCAATCAGAAGAGTCCGGAGTCATCAATCACAACCATGTTTTTCTCTGCTCAGCCTGTGTATGGAGATGGTGCCGCCTCCGCAGTGCATTGACATGCAAACCAGATCCCACTAGAGACATGGAGAGAAGTATCAAACCAAGGACTGACTGATGAATGACTAAGGTTTGCTTAAAGGTTACCATCTCTTCTTTTCTTTCTTTCTATCGCTCTTTCACTCTCCTGTCATTCTCATTCCCTCCTCCTGATTAATACGTCTTGATTATGTGCCATGAAATGACTTGGCGCATGACACACACATATAACTGTGCTCTATTGATGTGATATTAAGTATGTCTGCTCACATCAGTCCACTCTCATTGACAGGTCCTTCTTGTTATTTAGTAGCCATTTTTAAAATAGGTCTGCTTTTGTATCGATTCAGTCATGCCCTCATCTAATGCATTTATAAAATGGAGAGTTAATCTTAACCATTAGATGTGGCCAGTTAAAAATACAACTATGTACCAATGTATCAATTTGTTCAGCCTTAAATGCTATACTGTATACCAGAGCCTCGATTCTAAGTATTGTCAAGAGATTCTGTCACCCTCTGCTTACATTTATTGTGTTTTAAACACACACACTTAGAAGTAGTGAATATATCCATCAGAAATAGAGACAATTTTGAATTATAAATGCAAAGAAAATGGCTTGTAAGCATCAGTTTGAATGGGTTGAAAATAAGAAACAAATCAATACTGCTTTATACCACAAGCTGTTGGTTTGCAGAAAAAGGCAATAAGGTAGGAGCATTTTTCTCTACAATTACCAGCAAATTGCTTAAATTGCCTAATTTTTGTTGTTGTTGTTGGTACAAGTATATTTAATTTGTTTTTACCTTTAATGCATCCAAATGAGCCTTTACTCATATTCACCATTTTAATGTATTTTATAGCGGCGCAATTTACTGCTACCAGTTTTGTATTATCCTTTATACGATGTCCAAAAGACAACCCGGTCTCATCCCAAGACGTCATATAACTGGCGTTTTGGGACGTCTTTTGACCATACGTCAATATTCGCCTTTTTAGGGCCCCCTTAAACGTCGGTAGATGAGGTTATGGGATCCTAACTCTACCCCAGACCTAAACTTAACCCTAAACCTAACCCGTCACCTAACTGACGTTAAAGGTAAAGCGTCAGTTGTATGACGGCCCGGGACTGCCATCTACCGACGTTTAAGGGGGCCCTAAAAAGGCGGATATTGACGTATGGTCAAAAAACGTCCCAAGACGTCAGTTATATGACTTTTTGGGATGAGACTATGTTACAAAAGACGCTAAATGATGGTTGAACTATGTATGCAGCCCATTCTCGTCCCAAGGCATCATCTAACTGACGCATTTGACCATACGTCAACATCCGACGCACATGGCACCCTTTAGCGTCAATATGAGACACGCCTCCTAGTGGTCTAACCCTACCCCAGACCTAAACTTACCCGCGTCATCTAACTGACGCTAAAGGTTGCCATGTGCGTCGGATTTAGACGCATGGTCAAAAGTGTCAGTTAGATGACGCTCTAGGATGAGAACGCGTTCCAGCATGATAAACTGAATTTAGGAAATTCATTCCACATTTTGACAGTCTTAAAACTTTCATAGATTGAATTATGGAAAATAAACACTTCTTACGTGATTCCTAAAGTTTAATTCGAAAACTTTACAAACAACAAGCTCTGAAACTCTTCATAAGGAGAGCAAACAACAGTGTGCCGCTCTTGTGAAGCTCACGACTATTAAACGAGTCAGACACTCCCAACGAAACACTTCATATCTCCGTTCTCTTTGAAGCCATTTAAATATAGAATCAGGATGACAGCCCTAAAGATGGATGACATTGTTTATTGTGACTCAGGGAGAAACCAGCTTCATTATTTGAGAATATTCCACACTCTCAGATCATTTGCCTGTTCTCCCCTAATCAAATAAGAGTAGAGAGTGAAAATAAAGAAAAGCAAATGTGAGTCTCTCAGAAAGGTCTCACCTAACAAGGTTTTTAAAAAGACTTGCATAAAAGATTTCACTATGTGTTAGTAAGGGTTTTCCAAGTGTTAGATTTGAGTTTTGAGGTTTTTTGATGAATGGGTAAATTCTCACTCTTTTCAAAGTACATATCAAGTGTGAAACTCTTCAATAGCATCCGCAGACTTTGAAATGTGATCATATTTGGGATGTCTTAACAATGGTTCAGATAGCATGGAGGCAAAAGTCACTTCCTCCTAGTGACATCTTATTACGTTGGCCGTTTAAGCCCCAGTGACAAGGTCAAACCGAGACGCTCTCACTCGTCACATACTAATCGAGAGAGGCGACGGCTTTTGTGGATATTGACCACAACAATGACTTCAGTATCCTCAAATAAGACACTCCTATTATGAGAGCTCCGACCCCTATTAAATATCTGCCACCAAATATTTCCAGGCGAAAAAGAAAACCACATGGTGATTTGTCACATCAAGTCACCTTTATTTATATAGCACATTTTACAATACAGATTCTTTCAAAGCAGCTTTACAGTGATAACAAAGCAAGGAAGTTTGTTTTGGCTGTACAGCCAAACCGGTCTCATCCCAAGACGTCATATAACTGACGTTTTGGGACGTCTTTTGACCATACGTCAATATTCGCCTTTTTAGGGCCCCCTTAGACGTCGGTAGATGAGGTTATGGGAAAACTTAACCCTAAACCTAACCCGTCACCTAACTGACGTTAAAGGTAAAGCGTCAGTTGTATGACGGCCCGGGATCGCCATCTACCGACGTTTAAGGGGGCCCTAAAAAGGCGGATATTGACGTATGGTCAAAAAACGTCCCAAAACGTCAGTTATATGACGTCTTGGGATGAGACTGTGTTAGTACAGCAGCTCTAGAAAAAAGTAGTTAATTCAGTGATGGTTCATTTCTGTTGTAAAAAAGTTAATAATTTAGTTCATTTCTATTGTAAAAAGTTATTAATTTAGTTCATTTATCTATACAGCCGCTCTGGAGAAAACAGTGATGTCATGGTCCAGCTCAGTTCAGTTCTCATACAATGGTGTCAATGCAGGCGGATCAGATTTAGTGACTGTTATATTTTATTTTCTAAAATGAACACTGAGATACTTACTTTCCCTTGTCAAAAGATAATTTTCCTGCTTTAAGGTCCTAGTTCGAGGAACTAGTAAATTAATTTGAAGTTGAAATTAAGAGGCCTGGGGCAGAGAGAATGATATGGAAAACTCCCACTGCTTATTCTGATCTTGGTCCTGTCAAAGCGGTTTGTGGAGGTAATCTCACGGGTCAGTGCTCGCTCTAAATTAAGTTACACATCCTAATTGCTGCCTGTAGCAATTATAGGAAAAATATGGGCGCAATCAAATTAATACGTATAACATTTGTTTGACCGACCTCTCTTTGGAGACATTTCAGTTGTGCGCTAACCATATTTTTAGAAGCCGTTTGATGTGTTGATTGAAATCTGGATTCGGCACACAGCTTAAATTATACCACCTCAAGCTAGTGAAATGTTTCCACCTTGCAAAATGTGTTGGGTTTATCTGATTACTACTTATTTGAGTGTTTTCTCTTTTCTGTAGGTGAAAGCGAACCTTCTGCATTAACTCCTAAACACTGTCAGGGAGCAAAATTAGAGCAGTTTGGAAGCGGAAAGAAGCAGTTAAAGAGGGATACTTATAGAATCTTGTGGCCCAATGCCAGAGAAAACATGTTTTTGTTTGTCTTCTGTGGCCCTTTGAGAGGAAGGCATCCTGAATGTTTGGAATAGGTCGGCAGACTGTTAGTTTTTAAACTCTCCTGCCTAATCAAGTTGGAAAAGATCAAATACTCAGGACCGAAGGAGAGCCTTTTCCTCGCCCACCATTTCTCTGCATATCAAACACAGGAAGAGGACAAGAAGAGAAATTGTCAAGGGGCCAGAGTCGCGTTTGAACCTAACTTTTATAATTATCCAGGCTAATTTAAGTAGCTGTTTTCCAGCACTTGACAGAATGTAAAATCAGTGTTTAGTGAGGCAAGTGAAATGTTACTTGTGTTGATTTGCATTCCCCAGAAAATAGTCACAACTGAAAATAATTATTAGAGCGATGATTAATAAATACAAATAAACTAATTTTATGTTACGCCTGGCCGCTGCCTCTCTCCATTACCACTGCCACTAGGCTAATCATCGGCATAAATGTCTCAATTTTTTTTTTATAATTTTTCTGTAGCATGAACTGATAAACATGTATATACCTTAGTTGCTGTAGATAAGCATCTATAGTTTTCTACTATAAAATCATGTCCTTGAACATTTGTTTTACCGCAGTGTGGCGATCAGGACGAGGCATGTGAGAGAGTGGACACGTCTTTATTTTTAGGTCATGTTCCAAGAATATTCAAGCTGGCAGTAATAAAACCTCTCATTAAGAAACCGCAATTAGATCCAAATAACTTAGCAAATTACAGACCCATTTCAAATCTTCCATTTATGTCAAAATACTATAAGTTATGTCTCTTTCTTGCAAGAAAATGATATTTATGAAAAATTTCAGTCAGGATATAGATCATAGCACAGAAACTGCGCCAGTTAAAATGACAAATTATTTACTTTTAGCTTCTGACCAAGGCTGTATCTCAATACTAGTTTTACTCGGTCTGCATTCGACACTATAGATTAGATCATAAAATACTTGGATCGACTACAAAACTACACTGGTGTTCAGGGACAGGCATTGAGGTGGTTTGGATCATACTTATCAGACAATACCATTTTGTCTGTTTAAATGGGAAAAAAATGACGTCAGTAGACTATGGAGTGCCGCAAGGATCGGTGTTAGGCCCTCTGCTATTCTCAATATATATGCTGCCACTTGGTAATTTTCATAAGAAAACATGGAATTAATTTCCACTGTTATGCGGATGACTTTCAATTATATATTTCATCTCGACCAGATGAAAACATAACTCATCTAAATTGACAGTGTCTTACAGATATAAAATGCTGGATGACGTGTAATTTCCTGCTATTAAATTCAGATAAAACGGAGGTATTACTTATTGGTCCAAAACTTTACTACAAAACTTTACAACTTTAATATAGAAGGATGTCCTGTTACTTTATCCACTACAGTAAAAGACCTCGGTGTTATACTAGACCGCAAGTTTTCTTTAGAAAATCATATTTCATGTTACAAGAACAGCCTTTTTCCACCTTAGAAACATTGCTAAGCTACGTAACATGCTATCTGTTTCTTTGGTTAGTTCATGCATTCATGACCTCAAGACTAGATTACTGTAATGCTTTATTAGCTGGTTGTCCTGCATCCTCAATAAACAAGGTACAGTTAGTGCAAAATGCAGCTGCTAGAGTTCTTACTAGGTCAAGAAAATACGATCATTTTATAATCTCTACGCTGGTTACCTATTAAGTTCCATATCAATTACAAAGTATTAATAAATGGTTAATAAATGGTCACTAAATGGTCTTGCACCTGTGTATTTAAAGACAGCACAATAATATAATTTATCAGAAATGTCAGCTCGCACTTTTCCAATGAGCCTGGGTTGAGTTTATCTCTATTTTGCGTCACTATACAAACACTAGAGCTGTAAACACTAGCAGTTCTCATATGTATTATGGCATTATTGGACATGACAGTTGAGATGATAGCAGAGATGTATCTTCTCTCTGCCCTGAGACATCCTTCGGATGATTTCAGCCCTGTCTGATATTTATGAGTGTTGCTACTGTCCATTCACCTCTAAATATAAATACAGGAAAGCACACATCTCACCCCTGACTCATGGAATTGGGCAAAGGCCCAGGCACATAGATGTGAAGAACTTGAGCATCAGTCGGTTCTCAAACTCCTCCGCCATGGACTGTTTACTCTCCCGACGCAGACCTGAGAAACACAGTCATGAGAAATTAAGGCTGCATTTAAATTCACATTTATCTCTCTCTTGCTTATCGAATCCTCTTTATTAAAGATTTTCTCTTAGGAAAGGTTTTTTTTTTTCTTCTGTGGGCTGCGAGACAGCAGGGCTGTTCATGGAGGTGTGAGCATACTTATTAATGGTCTCTCACTTTGTTAATTTGCTGACTCACTAGCAAGTGAATATCTGTTTGGAGTCCGTGTGGATTTATGCCCTGAATCCGGGCAGGCGTTTCAGATATCTGTCCTTTTAGAAAGGCTGCAGCGTCCAGAGGCATTTAGAGAGGTAAAATATTGGCACATTTCAAAGAGAATGGAAAAATACCAATGGAGTGTGTATATATGTCAGCGTACCTAGATGAAGAAAAAAAAGAAAAGGAAAACCTGCTAAAATGTCCATGCTGGGCTGGTTTCTGTGATTAGTATTCAGACCTATTTTTTGTTTAAAACATAAGTTATCCAGAAAAAGTATCCAGACACTTAAGTCACACTTGGTAATGTAAACTATAAAATGTCAAAACAAATTTTTGAGTACAAGCTCACTTTTATTTGAAAATAGCAAAAAACATGATATAAAATATCAAGGAGAATTTGAAGATGCCCCTGGATTTGATATTTGTCATCTAATGCAGTGATTCTTCATCTAATGAAGTGTTCAAATACTTTTATAAAATTGATCAGGGTCCAAAACAGCGCAGTCTCATCCCAAGACGTCATACAACTGACGCTTTTGACCATAGTCAACATCCGCCGTTTTAGGGTACCCTTTAACGTTCGTTAGATGACGTTATCGAATCCTAACCCTACCCCAGACCTAAACCTACCCCTAAACCCCGTCACTGACGTTAAAGGTAAAGCGTCACTTGTATGACGTCCTAACACAGTCTCATCCCAAAAAGTCATATAACTGACGTCTTGGGACGTTTTTCGACCGTACGTCAATATCCGCCTTTTTAGGGCCCCCTTAAACGTCGGTAGATGGCGGTACCGGGCCAACATACAACTGACGCTTTACCTTTAACGTCAGTTAGGTGACGGGTTAGGTTTAGGGTTAGGTTTAGGTCTGGGGTAGAGTTAGGATCCCATAACCTCATCTACCGACGTTTAAGGGGGCCCTAAAAAGGCGAATATTGACGTATGGTCAAAAGACGTCCCAAAACGTCAGTTATATGACGTCTTGGGATGAGACCGGGTTAAGCGTCCCAGGATCATCATCTAACTGACGTTAAAGGGTACCCTAAAACGGCGGATGTTGACCTATGGTCAAAAGCATCAGTTATATGACGTCTTGAGATGAGACTGTGTTAATCCAAAACACAATTTATGCTGGTATTCAGCAAGTTATTTAGTAATATATATTTGCATACCTAAACTAAATGTAAAAGGAGTTGCTGATGAGATGGAATCTGATTAAGATATATTATTTGCTGATAATTGATGTTTTTGTGTTGTATTATTATTTTTTGATTGTCTAATTCAGTTAAATCAAAGTCTCGTTCTTTCTTTGTCTTGTTTGTGTGCGATTAGACAACACTAAATCATCTTTCTTTCATTCTCTCTTGCTCATCATTAATGCATGATCTGCATGGCAGACTCTTTAATCTGTTGGCTTGTTGAGACGCAGTTTTGATTTCCCTCTCGCTGTGTTTTCTGCTTATGATATTCACATGCCAGGATTGATTGAAATTGAGAGATAATTAGTTCAAACAATCGCGGGCATAAAGAGACTCTCTTCACATTTCAGGAATAAGCCCGTCCCTCTCCCTCCCCCATATTCCTGAACAGCATGTTAGATTAAGATGGGTATCAGTTTGAATCTAAGAAACTCTACTTGAGCTGTTCAGTCATGAAATAACAGATATCTGATATAATTTTGTATAGTGGAATTCAGTTTCTCATAACTCCCTTCAAAATGAGTGTTTTGAGATTTTATGTAGATTTTTTGAGAATATTTTTTTATCATGGTAACGTAATATTTTAAATTAAAAGGTTGCATTGTTTATCATGCAGTTATAAATATGTCCTGTATTGATATTTGGCATCAAATAGTTGTGTTTTGTCACTTAAAGGTGACCCTAGTGAAAAAAAAAAAAAAAAAACTATATCAAAATGTATTTAAAATCCATTTATTTCATACTAAGTATACTACAAAACGCGTTGCTTGAGACTTTTTATTTAGAGTAGCTACTTCTTTATAGCACAAGGCACATTTCTTAATATTAAACCTTATAATGTGTTTAATACCACTATTAGTTTTATGTTGTTTGTACATTTAAAGTACTTGCAAAAGTTCCACTTTAGCACAGTCAAATACTCAAATACAGATCAGCATCTTTATAGTTGAACTTCAGGACTATTTCCGGATAACTAAAGTGCATTGAGTACAAAATAGTTGTTCCATTTTAGAAGACTTTAAGTATAACAATTTAGTATACCAACAGTACAACTGCTGAGTATTTACATATATGTAAATGTATTTGTAGTATATTTAGCATAAAATAAATGTATTTTAAATAGGCCTACATTTTAGTATGTTCATTTTTCACTATGGGGAACACCCAGCCCGTTCTCATCCTTTAACGTCATATAGAGCGCTATATGACAAAACGGCGCTATACTACGCACATGGCACCCGTTATCGTTAATATAACACGCGAACCCAAGACGTTATAAATCCTTTAGCGTGAATATGACACGTACACCCTACCCCACACCTAAACTTAGCCCTCACAGCACGTGTTATATTAACGATAATGGGTGCCTTTAGCGTAGTATAGCGCCGTTTTGTCATATAGCGCTCTATATGACGTTAAAGGATGAGAATGCGTTGGAACACCACGTTGGTTTGTGACGTCACGCACATTGTGGAGTAATAACTTATTTTAATAAAACTGTTTTCCAGATTCAATCATAAGCTCATTCTTACAGAGCACATTCACACATGCACTGTCTTCAAAAACAGTGCTTAAAATCTCTTGACAAACTCAAAGCCGTAAATGACATTTGCATCTATTCAAATGAAAGACACAGATTGCTCTGAATGTCAGCTTGCTTATTTTTCTCAAGACAAGGATTTATGCTTCTAACCACAGGTCAAGAGCTGTCGTTCAAACCACACAAACTTTGCGATGCTGTTTGTGAATGTTCGTTTCGGGAAACACGATTCGTTGAACTATGCTGATAACGACAGAACTTGACCAAATTTGACAATCTATGCTTTTGGGAAATAAACGCACCTCAGAATGGTTCTGTGAACTGGATCATCTAATTTAAAACAATGGTGACTTTAGGAATTATTTATTTTTACCCTTTTGCTGTGGAAACTAAAGGGACATTTTTTTTCCATACAGAATCTCTTGACAGATTTGTTCCCTCAAGCAACCACCAGGACTTTAAAAACACCTGCGTGCATAGCTCATCAGCCTTGTTTACTTTACCAGTCAATGTCACACAATGCAATTAAATGAACGGAGTCAACAGTGCCCGATGCTGAGATCAGAAAGAGCTGTGAGCAGAGATGAATCTGCATTGCATCCTTGGTGATCGTTCCTCAGAGAAGTCACCAGTGTGCCTTCCCTCATGACAGAGTCACATTTTATATCTCTATGCTAATGTGATGAGCCTTCGCTCGGCCAGGCTCATTAATCTCACGGATGAGTCTGCATGCTCTGGGCCTGAGCCACAAGTTAGACCACAGTGTGTGTCCCCTCCCCGTTCTGTTTAAAACCTGTTCCCTGAGGAGTCATGACAGCACACTTCACTCATTTGCTCTTCCCTCTGTGCCACAGAGATGCTGGAGAATGCAAAGACTGAATACTGCATCAGTCCTCTGTTACAAAACAACACTCACAACCTACTGACTAAGGGCCAGTTCAGAGTTTTTCCTGTTAAAACGTGAGATTCAGGTCAGTGGAACAAAAATAGCACTATAAGGACAAATTTGGAGTGAGCGCCAATTACATTAAAATTACAATTACATTAAAAAACAATGGAAAGTAGTGCAGAGGAATGGAATGCTTTCTGTGTGAATGACCCTTTAAGGCGATTAAGCAGATACTAAGCAGACAGCCTACTACTCATACTCAAATGACAGTTAGTTGACATGTAGTTGCAAAGTTACTTATAGTTAGTAGAATGTCTAAAGTGGACTATCGAAATAAATTGTTACCTTTTTTGTGATATTT
This sequence comes from Pimephales promelas, assembly GCF_988280905.1. Classification (NCBI taxonomy): domain Eukaryota; kingdom Metazoa; phylum Chordata; class Actinopteri; order Cypriniformes; family Leuciscidae; genus Pimephales; species Pimephales promelas. The sequence goes on from NC_142773.1 coordinate 21,954,654, forward strand.
TGTAATAATTTGATACAGGAGAATATTATCTGTATGCAGTCCCGGAGGCTGCATTTTAAAGTTTGAAAGGGTTTTAAAAGTTTATTTCTTCTCGTTTTTTAAAAAGTTTTCACAGGTTTACACTGAACACATTTTTTTTTTTTTCTGTTAAAAATGTAAGACGCTTGTCATTGAAACAAACAAAAACAGAGCAAGGTCTAGAGATGGATTTTTAACCTAAAAAAAAATAGTTTTAAACTGAGATTCAAAGATTCCAAAAGATGTGGCTTGCCTGATCTCAATCTGTAGACAGTTTCAAAGTTATGGAGCAAAGAAAAAGCCCATATCACACATTAATCTGAAGTGGGTTTAGGGAACAGTTAAAAGACCAGTATCTGAAGAACGAAGATCACGTTTTTGGAGTTAAAAGCTCGGTCAAATATTGAGGCGCCAAATCATGCAGTGCCTTGTAATTATGCATCAAAATTTTGAAATCCCCGCTAAACTTAATGGGAAGGCAGTGCAAAGACTCCAAAACGGAAGTAATATGGTCTCGTATGTTAGTTCTTGAAAGGATCCTGGCAGCCGAATTTTGTAAAACCTGCATTCGGTTTAAGGTTACCTTTGACACGCCAGCTAACAAGGCATAATCAATACGTGAAAACACAAAGGTGTTTATCAGTCTCTCAACAACAGGAAACGACAGCATTGGACGCAATCTGGCAATAATTCTAAGATGGAAAAATTAGATTTTAACAGTTTTCAAAACATGTGGCTCAAAAGTTAGATTGGCATCAAAAATTACTCCTAAATTCCACAATTTAGATTAAAACTCCACAGTAGAGACACCAAGAGCTAGAGTGACCGGCTCTACTTTGTGGACTGTAGATTGTGTGTCTGTTTCCATACAACTATGCATGAAGAGTACTGCAACAGTTACTTATCATTTTGAGCAGTTAAAAATTAAATTAATAGACACTCATTTGAAATGTAACGTGTGAATTGTCTTTTGAAATAGTACTACTTTGATTTTAAGTTGTCATATTGAACAAGTGATTTATGTTGAATTAACAAATGATCTAAGTTGTATGTGTATTGTATCCAAGCATTTTGAGAAAAGGGTTAGAGTTTTGAAAAATGTGGATTTTGTGAGTTTTGTGTCTAGTGTTGTGAAAAAATGACATCAAGGTTCTGAAAATAGTAACAAAGTGATTGTAAAAACATTTTCTTTTAACATTTTCTTACATTGAAAAACACTGGAAAAGTAGCAGTGATTTTTTTTTTTCTTGTGATACTGAAGATTTTTAAATCACTTGTCCAGCACAATTTGACATTGGAGCACAGGGACACTTACAACCAAATGAAAACTATCAGCAGCTCATAATATGACATCACTTTAATAACTGAGAACACTTGGGCAAGCTGAAATGACTGATTTTCTTTCATTAGTTCAATACAGTCTGGTTTGGACAAAGATGCTGCATTGTTTTTTTTTTTGTTCCCTCTTTTTCTCATTATCACGTTTTTTTTCTCTTTCTTTCCCCTCTCTCTATCTCTTCTCCAAGTGAAGTAGATGAATAATTCATTTCATAATTCATTCGTTTAACCAACTTGATAACATTTCAAATTGAATGAAAGACACCCCAGGGAGCAAATACAGGCCTTTGTGTGTTTGACAAAGAAAGTTTATTTTCTCATTTGAGCAGGTTAAAAAAAAATCACTGAACAGAAAGATGTTTAAAAAAGAAGAAAAAAAGAAAAAGAAACTGTGAGCTTTGAATAACACAGACAGGGTGGAAGTTGAGTGCTATATTGGCAGTTTTTTATTAACAAAATTGTTAATAATAAACAAAAAAAACAATAGACTGACATCCAACTAAAACCTTTCAGTAAGAATCGTTCCATGAACGATGTATAACGTTTTGAGAACATTATTACAGTAAATGTTATTGGAACAATGTTTGTTCATAAAACTGTTTGTTCACCAAAGTCCTGAGAACATTATCTGCTTGCGCCAGTTTGATATGCAGCATTGCATGGATGATGGCAAAAATTTTAGGAAAAATATCTGACTGCTGGATGGCTTTTGTCTTGAATAATCAGAATCGAATATCCCAGAGAGGTACATAATCATGGCTAAACTACAATAGAGCTTGAATCAAACAATCCAATAATTCCATGCAGAAATGCCATTCAGACTTTGGCATGCCTTTCTCACACAACACTCCTCGAATGGATGCAGATATGAGATGATTCAGGGCTTACATCAGAATATCTTACCAAATAAATTTACATTGGCCTCCATTTCAGGCCAGCCCACGAGTCTGGTCTGGCATTCTTTTTTCTGCTGAGAATAGAGCTCCATTTTATTTTATACCAGTCCTGTCCACCTGAGGTAAGCAAGACTCACACAATCTGCTGAAACACTCCCTCATCCAAGTAAGCATTAAAATTAAACATTCGGCAACTTTGCAGTCATAAAAAATAGCATGCATATGACCGTACACTCATTTTCTCTCCCACCCTTAAAAATCTTAAAAATGGTTCTTATATCTGGCTGTCACTGTAAGTGTCAAAACAAGGAATTAGTAACTCCCACATGGATCCGTTAAAGTTGCGCACATCATTAATTCAGTCATGGCTGTTGGGTAACTCTAAACCCAGGAGATAACTGGGACAATTGAAGCAGAAAATCACCATCCAAACATGCATTTTCTGATCTTTTGGATTGGTTTTTAAAGAGTCTATATTATTATTGCAGTAGATACAGAATAAGACGATTAATAAAAGCAGAATAAAAGCAACCATTGGTTGCTTTTGTCATATCATACCCCAAAATTGTGTTTTGTGTGATTCTGCAGCACACAAATAGATGTCTTAAGGTCAGAGATGCCATGTCGGATTAGGATAAAAATTGCGTTCAGAAAAAAAAATTGTCTAAATGTTCATGGTTGTCATCAGTTAGGCTCCAATGTGATATTATATTGATATTTCCAAGTGATTTTTTTTTCTCAGTCAATTAATTTTGTGTGAATTTTAGTGATGATTTTTATCAAGTATGTGAACTTGACTGTAATGTTTAGTTTAATTCTTAGCAATGACCTTGAGATTGATGTTACCTAAATCCTCAATCCTGAGCTATAAAAAATGAAAACAAGGTCAGCATTCCAGTGTGCTTCAGTAGATGGGTACACTGATGTAAGGGGTCAGAGGTCGTCTAGTAAGCAAGGACATTTCTAGTTTCAGGCTGTAATCAAAAGCAGCCCTGTGTCCTGTGTGTATTAAAGAAAGATTTAGAGTTATTTTACCTTTCAGTTTGACGGCGCACAAAGTGAAAACAGTTGCAGGAAGGCACCACAGTAAAAGCTGCTTTCTTTCATAAGGCAATTCATTACAGAAGAGATAGTTGTGGCAAAACAATATTCTCATCAATATTACAGTACATCTTGCAGCTAGGGTTGCCAATTTCAGCTGAACAAAATAAGAATTTTAGTTTTTTTGTTTTTTTTTAGGAGAGTGAAATAAACTCTCCATTTCTTTATACCACGTATGCCATTTGAGATTTAAAGTAATACCTCACCCAAAAATGAAAATTCGGTCATCTTTTACTCACTGGTCCCTTTCTTGTTATTCTTTTTCAGACTGGATATCCATCTCTCTCACCCTCATGTTTGTTCCAAACCTGTATGCAATTTATTTCTCCAGGAACACAGACTACGGGTGGGTGGGTGGTGATGGCGTAGTCGATAAGACACATGCCTTTGGTGTGAGAGACCTGGTTTTGAATCCACTGCGAGACACCAATGTGTCCCTGAGCATGACACTTAACCCCTAGTTGCTCCAGAGGTGTGCGACCTCTGACATATATAGCAATTGTAAATCGCTTTGGATAAAAGCGTTAGCTGAATGAATAAATGTAATGTAAATGTAACACAATATTTCAAAGTCCAAAGTTGACCTCAGCACTATTTAAAATATTTTTTGTTCAGCAAAAGACAGAAATGCAGAGATTTGGAAAATGAGGGTGGTTAAATAATGATGACAAAATGTTAATTTTGGGTGAACTATGGCTTTAAGAAAACCACTGTGGGCAGATGGAAACGGTTTGATGGAATTGGGTGATAAAGACGCATGCAGTCACTTTTTGGATAACTACTTGTTGCATTTGTTTAAAAAATAGACTAATTTTATAGTGTCACACACCAGTTTAGCAAACCTAAATTATAACACCACAGAACTGTGAATGTGCAAATAAGATGAACAAACACACTTCAACTAAAGTGCTTTTAGACGTTTGAATGATAGTCACAAATACAGTGAAAAATGAATGTAAACTGATATGAAGAGGAAACCTTTTGAACAGGATGAAAATGTCAAAATGTGCCTTATTTTGTTTAAATGTATTTTATTTATTGATACTACCCTTCGGAAGAAACATAACATACTTTCATGTTTCCTAGTTTCCCGGAAGACAAATGAAGTACAATTTATCTTGATGATCTTAAAATTCAAAAGTTTTCACCCTCGGCCCTTAATGCATCGTGTTTCCTTGGAGCATCCATGAATGTTTGTACCTACTCCCTTAAGTGCCCCAGTGTGAAAAAAAAAAAAAAAATGGATCTCAAAATCATACAGCCACTGCTGGAAAGGGTTCAAATATGGAAAAAGATAATGGAAAACTGAAAAATTTGCAGGACCTAAATGATTTTTCTGGGGTAACGACGCTGTAGGAATCAAGGGTGTGTAAACTTTCGAGCAGGTTTTTTTTTTAAACGTATTTTATGTAAAACATCTTATTTAGGACAGTACTAAATAAAAAAGAGTTTGCATTTTGTATGATCCCTCTTATTTTTAGGATATTCTTATTTTGAGAACTTATGAGCATGGCAGATCTGGTCCATATTGCAACTTGTCACGGTCAAGAATCACAAGTTCAATCACAGTTCTTTTTGCTTCTATGTGCTGATTAGGGGTGGGAATCGGGATTATTTAAGATTGCTATTTAAGATTAATACCATGTTACACTTTTAGAAAAAAGGGTTCATTGGGGTTCTATACAGGGTTCTTTAATCAACTCCAAAGAACCCTTTATGCTAAAAAAGGTTCCATATAATGACAAGAAAGAACCCTTTTGGCACAAAGGTTCTTTATAGGCTATTTTTCATTCATATATTACATTATTCTGCAACATTTTGTAGTTGTAATTTAATTATTGTTTAATAAACTGTAGTAACTTAATATCACATTTTAATCATGCTGCTTTTTGGAGGAGAAAAACTGAAATGGCACTCTTCATGTGATATTGATTAACTAAATAAAATTATATAAATATATACATTTTCTAACCCCCATCTTGAATTTGTGATCATTCACATGCATTCATAAATACATTTTAGGACTAAACAAATGATAATGAATGAACCCAAAGGGTTCTATAGAACCTTTTTCCTGGTTACAAAGAACTCTAAAGGGTTCTTATAATTGAACCCTTAAAAGTAACATATTTTTGGTTACCATGCATTCACCCAAAGCATACATGAAACATACAGTGCATTACTCTATGACAATGTAGAAATGTGCTTGAGTGAAAAAGTTACAGTATGCATGATGGAGCCCACCATGTGAAAAGTGAAGTTGTTGTAACAGCAGAACAGAACCAGAGGGCAGGACACACTTTACAATTTATCTTAGTGAAACGACAAATGATCAGCCACAACACAGAATTTCCGTGGCTTCATTATGCAGTGGGTCCCCAGGCGTAATAATCATGATATCAAATGACAGCTTTTCTTCAGGCCGCCACTGAAGTTGTAAATAAAAATATGTTAATTTGGCTTGCGGTATTTAAGCGACCAAGTTGCAAATATCATTTGCTTGAGTTAATTTGTACAAGATCAGGGTATTTTGAGAAGAGAGATATGAGCCATGGGAATTAATGTTTGTGAATCAGCTAAGTAATGTATACCCATAGCATTAGTTTATCAGTTTATGAGAATGATGTTTTGCATAGATGTCAGCGAGTACCTATGGAAGAGGTAAAAATGATTAAGGTGAAGTGGTTTTAATGGAGTAAACTGTTTGCATAATACCAATATTTAGCCTATAGAATGAATTGATATAATTCAATAATACATTTAATTATTTTTCCTTGCTTTTCTCTGAGCACACTCACTGAGATTTTGTACATGCAATACCCCACACAATAACAAAGTAATCATAAAAAATGCTACTCTTGCACATTAATGAGGCAAAATCAAAACCCAATGGCAATACACGACTGCACTTCTCTACACACAACTCTACAACACAGCTCTCAATACTGCCCACTAGCTGTGGTGGAGGAGTCCAGGCTGAGTAGCCTACTAGCAAAACCGTTTCTCTGTGTTGATTTTATGTTTCACTGTGTGTTCAAGTTGGAGTGTGGGCTCACATTCCAAATACAAACTTTTCTATAGCAAATGAATTAGGATTTTTTTTTTTTTAATCATATCAGAGGTTGGCATTTTTTCTGCTCAATGAAAAATTTCCATTTGGCAAGTCTATCACTAAATGTTTTTATAATATCACATAATTTATTTATTTTTTCAGCAAGGACTATAAGGAGTTGAGCGACTACTTTTAATAGTTGAAAACACTGCAGTATAATTTAAAGCATTTTAAACATGTATTTGACAATGTATATCCTCATGTTTTTCATTTTATCGCACTTTTGTAAGTCATAAATAGACATAGACTTTTTATTTTCTACTTATGTTTATATAAAAGAAATATAGAAATATAATAATTTTTTTCTTGCGTTTTTATAGTTAAGATGTTTTTATGTTTTAATAATTATACTTTTTATATTAACATGCTTTTTATTAATTCAAAGTCTCATCAAATGTATCCTTTTTTTTTTATTCAAGTAATTTCTAAATTCATAATATAGTGTGTAAAGGGGTGTTGTTTAGTCAGTTTAAAGCGTTAAGGCAGATTCCTGCTCCTGTTAAGAAAATATTTTATTTTTATTTTTTTATACGGTCAATTTTTTTTTTTTTTTTGAGGAGGCACTGCCTGCTTGGCTTCTCGTGAGGAAACGCTGCTGTCTTTACAGAAATGTATCAAAAGGCAATAAGGATAGCGGGCGTTCGCAGGAAACTAAATATTGTGCCCATTTGTGTTTGAGAGAGTGTGGAGCGCGCGCGTGTGTTGGGAAAGTGGGTGTCGCTGTGCACGCTGCTGGAGGAGCTTCACAGCGATGTGTCGAGGACTTTAAACACACTGTGTCATACAGTGGTGGAAAGAGGGAGACCGCGCCGTACTGGATCGTATACTGCAATACTTCTGATGCAATGAGTCCGACCGTTCTCATTCTGATCCAATGTGTCTGACGATTCACTTTCCGCGCGCGATGCTCTGACTCTGACTGCCGTGTGTTTATATGGAGACACCCTAAAAAACAGGCAACCGGGAAATGGTAACACATGAACCTCCTCACTGGAAGGAACATGGTTGAGAGGAGCAGTAAATTTCTGTTCATCGTTGTCGGCTCAGTTCTGTTCATGCTGATTTTGTATCAGTACGTGGCCCCGGGGATGATGAACTTCGGCTCGCCGCACGGGTACATGCTGGAAGACGATGCGGATCTCTTCCCGACTCCTGATCCACATTACGTGAAGAAATACTATTTCCCCATCAGGGACCTGGAGCGGAGCTTGGATTTTGAAATCAAAGGAGATGATGTGATAGTGTTCCTCCACATCCAGAAGACCGGCGGCACCACGTTCGGGAGACACCTGGTCCAGAATGTCAGGCTGGAGGTTCCGTGCGACTGTAGACCGGGACAGAAGAAGTGTACCTGTTACCGACCCAATAGGAAAGAGACCTGGCTCTTCTCTCGGTTCTCTACCGGTTGGAGTTGTGGCTTACATGCGGACTGGACCGAACTGACCAACTGCGTTCCGGGGGTTTTGAACAAAAAGGAGAGCCGGATGAAAAACCAAAGGTGATGCGTGTAGAATTGTTTTTTTTTTTTTTTGGGGAGAAATAATGTCTGCCTCAATCCAGTGAGCAGTTTACCGATAATTTTGGGGTGGCTGCAGTCACAAAATACTGTCTCAATGGGGTTTGGGGGACAGCAGTGTGTAGAAAAACTTTAGTGAGTCAAGAATATGCCAATGCGCAATATAACCAAACATAATATCGACAAATGGGTACCCATATTTCACTTGTATGGGCTTTTCATACTGAGTTTTTGTTGAAACCGCAGGTAAGGCCAGTTTCAAGCCTGGGTAAAGAAACGTTTCACATTTGTAAAAAGGGTTGTCAAACCCTGCACTACTTGCCATGTTATAACTTAAACTGTTGTTCGGCAACAAACAAATAAACTGTCCTAGTACTTGCCTCATTATATTCACGAGCTGAGGCTACGTCGCGAAAACTTTAATGAGCTGTTGAGTTTAAACTTCTTAAGTTGTACGGTTAAAATATTTCAGAAAGTAGCCTATGATAGAAGACGTAAGACAAGTGGGTCTAGGTGACATTTCCACGGAGGGGCAAGTGTCTTTTAAAACAGGTCGCGTGCTGTATCCACCCCATCAAAACAGTGTTGTTAACATCTTAACCGAATAAGAAAGCCAACCCAAAGTTTATAAATGTACAGTATGATATCGGAAACCTGACTACTCGGGGTAAAGCATGAACAACACGAAACAAGATAACCTAGGATTAAGTTTACCTGGGGTTAACAATGACCAGGGTCAACGGTTTCAAGTGTGCAAAAAGCCCACAATGTTATTTAGTTGCAATTTCTGTTGTCTTATGAAACTGGATGACAGCCTTTCAAAAAATGAACATGGTAACCAATAACCACAGTATTTTACAATCTGATATACTGAAATTGATGAACACATTAGAAAATTTTTCTGTGATTTCATTTTTAGTTCTGTCTTGGCTTTTACTTGGATGGTTACCACAGCTTTACTGTATAATTACAGGATTAACAGTTTGTCTAAATGTTTGTGAAGTGAACATGGGTCCTCTCCTCTCCTAGGTGGAAGACAGGACTTGCTGTGTCAAATGTTTGTGTCAGTTTCAATTTCTGCATGTTTGCGTTTTCTCCAATGATGGAGGTGGAAAATTACTGTTGTAAAACAGCCCCTTGTAAACACTGTGTGTACTGGCTGCCAGGATAGTGGTTACAGAACTCCCCACATCAGGACACTCCATAGCAGTCATGTCAGGAATAACTGGCCATTTGTTGTCAGTCAGTGTCAACTTGTTGTATTCTGGATAAAAAGTGTCAATTTGACTTAATTATCTTTCTCCGCTTACATATGATGGTGACACAAAACCATTTAGATTCCGTTTCAGCCTGTTTATAAGGAGTTAGTTACTGTTTGTGGAGAATTCGTACGAATTTTACGAGGTGGCTAATTCGTAACAATTCGTACGACCTCACTCGTACGAATTAGTACGTTTTTGCTAAATCGTACATATTTTTTGACCCCGCCCCTAAACCTACCCATCCCGTGGGTTTGGACAAATCGTACGAATTCGTACGAGTGAGGTCGTATGAATTAGTACGAATTAGCCACTTTTTAATCACTCGTACGAATTCGTACGAATTGGTCGTGATATTATGTTTACTTTTGCAACAATGTGAAATCCATCTCAGAGCCATGCATGTAGACTGTTTTAGTTTTTAATAGGATTTTTGTGGATTAAATGATCTAAGCCCTGCAAAGTCAAATACATCAGATCAGATTTAGCAAGTAATCACCAGCCCGACTCCTCTACCTAAAAGAACACAGTCTAGATCCAACATACCCTCGAGTGTAAAACATCCCTCGTATCACAGCGATGCCATTAGTCTTGTTGCTTTTGGCGACCTTAGGAATGCAGCACTGATATGGATGCACATTCCTCTCCTTGATTAATCTCTCCTGTGATAAAGGCAGACAGACCACACCAATGCTGTTCTTCTCTAATTTATCACACGTGTACATGTTCGTTCTGTCTGTGAAATTAGCACAGGGTCAGTGGTAAAAGAGGTTAGAAGTTTTGTCGTTTCTCATTTTTAATATCTGCATTATTCTAATAATTAGATGGGAAATACTGTGCGTAGATAATTCGGATTTGATATGCTGCTTTGTTGCACAGTTCTAACTAAGCACTCTTTTTTGTACATTAGTTATACATTCAAAGGACCAATGCAGGGTGCATTGAAGCTGTGAAACTAGCTAAATTAAAAAAAAGTTATTTTTTTTTTTTGTATTGGTAAAAATGCTCAGAATTTGATGATTTTGGGTGCTTTAGAAAAATATAAAATAGAAAGAAATAGAAAGTATTAACCTACTAAAATAAGGCAATTGAATCATGATGGTGGTCATATTGAAGGCTGAGAAAAGGGGGGAGTTTATGACCCATGAAATCTCTTGTGGAGATTGTGAACGGCTGAGGTTTGCTGTGCTGTTTGTCTTTCTATAGGGCTTCATGATGTGTTTTTAAACTTGTTTTTCAAAAAGAAATATATGCTCACTTATATGAGTAAAAACAAACAAACAAACCTTTTTTTTTTTTAGTTACCAGATTTCATAATTGCTCGATGCAGATGGTTGTAATCACAGTTGTCAATTCAACCTGTTGCAGTGGTTGAACATTTCACAGGGATGTGCATTAAAGGTGCAGTAAGCAATTTCTAAGAAACGCTGTTGAAGCTAAGCACAACAATAGCTTGTAGCCAATCAGAAGTTTGTTTGGATTGATTTCAATTTCGGTGTTTCTCCGAAAACGCTTACTGCACCTTCTTATTTCTTATTTTACATTTGTAATATTTCTGATTATTTTCAGAAATATGTCATTTTTATATGACTGATTTGTTAATAATGACAAGTCACTTGTTTGTGAATCACACTTTGTTGATTGGTTACATTTGCTATCCTTTTAATTGCAGCTTGACAATTAAAGTTTATTTGTCACATTTGTGAAATCCTTTTTATTCAAAAATTTTCTGAGATGTGGACTCACCCTTAAACTCTTCAGTCTTAACTGCTTATTGGCTCTAGATTAGGAGCCACAGCACAGGGTTTAACACCTGTTGTCAGACCAGTAAGTTACAGTTCACAGAAGCCAGCGCCATTCCCACCAACAGGCAGGAAGCCATCTGACAGCTGTGCCAATCTGCATGCTTTGCTTGTTAGACATGTTTAACAGGCTTGTTTACATTTAAATCTCTCGGTTTCTGAGACTTTGGAAGCGTTGCTTGCTCTCCTCTTCGTGACCATTATTTTTTTAATTACACGTAGGTCTTATATTCGGATTGTTGTTATTTCCAGTCACATTTTTTCAAATCGCATTCACGTCGTGCTGCTCCCCCGGGGACCTGGCAGACATGAGATGGGGGCTTTTTAATTGCCTAACGAGATGTGTATCACCACGTTCTCATTGAAGCACCGGTTGCAGTTGGGAAGCCATCTGGCGAGTGGCGTGTGTTGCTCTCAGGCATGAAGCACAGGGGTTTCAGATTGACCAGTGAACGGAGACTAGAGGAGAGTGGCTTCTCGTGTGGGTGTGAGGTGTGAGAATGTTTCCCATAGTGATAGGCGTGTGCAATCAGCCACCAGCAGTTATGTTTTTTTTTTTTTCCTCCCCGCTGGACTACCAGGCATTGCCCCTGCTGCTCTAGACAGTATGTAATCTGTTTAATGAAGGGTCTGCGTCTGCTCTTTGACCAATAGGCTTGGTAAGAACAGTAGAAAGGGGTCTGCTGAATATTTAACAGTTCACCCCAAAATAAAAATCTGCCATCATTGACTTCCCCTCATGTTACTTAACTAATTCTGTCAGATAATGATAAGCTGATATTTATGTTATGGCTGATCATTGCTTTAAAAGTTCTGTAATATTTTGTCTAAAGGAATACAAAAATAAAACACATACACACACACACAAAAATAATCAGTTAAAAATTCTTCCAGTAAATTTAGGCATCATTACTTGAATTAAAATGATTAACATTTAGAAAAAAAAATAAGTGTGAAAAAAGGCTACAACTACTAGAAATCAAGACATTTCTTATCATTTGGTTATTTTTAACGAATCCTTTTAGTTAAGCCAAGCTATACCATATTTTGAGTGGGGTGAGAGGTGGGTGCTTCAAATATTGTTGTAGACAATAGGAAGGCATTGAAACACAAAGGTTGAATCGAGATCCACTAATGTACAGTATGAAAATTCATTTTTAGATTTGCTAAAGATTACATTTAACAGTGTAATGAAGGGTGTGTTCACATTTGGCATGTTTGGTTCGATTCATTTTTTTTTTTATTATTATTTTTTTTTTATTATTTTTTTTTTTTAGAAACACGTGTTTGGTTCGATTCAAATGAACCCTGGGGTGATTGTTCTGTTAGTGCGGTTCATTTAAATAAGCATATCGAACTCTGGTGCGCACCAAACAAGTGGACCGTCCGAGACCGTGTCCAAACGAACAATGTTCGAATGAAATATGAACGCAACATGGACCAAAGACATCTGAACGAACCAATGATGGGATATGAAGGGAAGTGCAACGCTAAAAAGGACATAATGCTGAAGCATACCTGTTTTTTCTCGTCATAGTCGTGATGTTGCCCATCACAGTTCAGTACAGGCATCGGAACCGCGTCTCCTTGCAGCAGATCTTCGTTTGGGTGTGTGATGGAGTAATTCCTGCCGCTGTTTTGACTTCATTACACATTTTATAAGCTCTTCAGGAGTTCCCAGCGCGTCAAAATACCATCATATGTACTATAAGTTATGCACAACCACCACATTTGTCCCAGCACTCAGCATTGTTTAGGATGTTCGGTAAGTTCCGTTGTGAAATATAGGTGCAATAAAAGTTGACCAATCAGGTTGTGAACATATCCTTGTGCCTTTAGGTTCAGTATCTTTAGGTTTGTTAAAATCCCAATGCAAATGCTAAGCCAAAATACTAGCCATACAATAGCTGCGAATTGTGAATTTACTTGTGAATTGTCTCTTTAAGTAATCTATTTGCCGTGATTTCCCGTTTCTAGTCCTAATAGATGAAGATAGTCTCAGTTGGGGGCAGCCTGGTTAGGAGACCTGGTGCAGTGATCAAGCAATTAACTTGTTTCTTAGACTATAGACATTTTATTGTGATTATTTTCGGGAAAAATGAAATTGCGCGTTTTATTGGCATGCAGTTGTGAGCTGCAAAGAGTCATTTGAAAATGATCATATTAGGCCTATATGAGCTTGCCTTCAGATCATGGAAAGAGAAAGATCTGTGTCCTCTGTAATTATTAAAACAGACAAAATAGCTATAAAAGCTAAAAAAGCTATGGCATAAATGAATTGGAAATTACTCAGATAGGAAAATTAAGTCATATTTTACTAATTTATTTACTTGTGTGTGTGTATATATATATATATATATATATATATATATATATATATTATTTATTTATTTATTTTATTTATTTATTTATTTTCATTTATTTTATTTATAAGTATTAGTCTTATGGACTTAGGGACCAACCCAGATCTGAGCATCTGTAATGTATGTATTCTTCTAGGAATATGCCCATGTGTGTTTGTGTGCATGTGTATAAGTGATGAGAGAGGATTCTGGGACGTGTGCACTTAGTGTCACTTTTTTTCCCCCATGTCCTGTCTATTTAAAGATATTGCAGCAGATTTTGAGTCCAAGTTCAATAAACTTGCACATAAAAATCCTGCGGTACTGTCAGTCTTTTCTTTTAATTTTGTATATATATCGACACTCATTTTTTCAGCTTCCTCTCTCTCTCTCTCTCTCTCTCTCTCTCCCTCTCTCTCTCTTTCTCCATATCTCTTCCTGTTCCTTCAGCGATGTCAGTGTCTAATCAAACAGGCAAGATAATTTTCCACACTGTGGCTTTATGGATATGGGCCGCACAGTTTACCCCAAGCGTGACTAGAACATTAGAGAGAATGTCTTTTCATGGAAGATTTACTGTAATTTATAAAATGGCTGGCCCTTCTAATGGACAACTGCCTGCTGTATTATGAATAACAATATTTATTTTAATATATCAATATTTAATTTTTTAAACCTCAAGCCTTCAGACCTGCTCGCTGTAGATTATAGATGATGTCGATGATGTCACTATATGTGGGACATCATCACACTCACTGTCTTTGTGTACAGGTAATGATGCTATAGGCGAAGAACATGTTGCTATATATTCAAAATCTGTCTATAATTGGATTGTCTGATTAAAAGGTCTTCATGTAAACATCTCAGTCGATCCGACTGAGCTTGATCTAAATTCAGAACAAATGGTTGGTGTAGAACTGAAATGATCCGATCAACAGGAAAAAAAAAATGACTACCGGTATGTAAACAATTTTCTTAATTGAATTCAAAAATACCTTTCACACGTGCTGTGCTGTGATGCTAGATAAGTTTTATGTCATACGAACATGCAGACGTTTATTTTCGTCTCATGTCTTACAGACTGATCGGTGGATGAGACTAAATATTTGCTTAAAAATGTCTTCTGAGATAAATGCCAGCTTTCTTTTTAGTTACTGTATGCTATCAAGGGAAAAACACCAATTATACTCGTGTGGCTTTCTCTGGTTCTGAATGTGGCAACTGTAACTGGATGCGTTTCCTTTGGCATATGTTAATCTGATTGCAACATTTAGGGTTCATATGAACAGAATGGATTGGATTCATTCCTAATGACAAAAAATAGTGAGTGCAAACATACCTTGTGAAGTTCAGTCGGCTCCATATTTCTTCAAGGTGGAGTTTGGAAGTTGTTTACTTTGGCACAGTAGATGATCGAGTGAAACAAATGTGTGAAGCCCAAAGCACCATTGGCGTAATGAAATTATCAGTAGCAAGCAGTGCTTGATATTTGATGATGTTCTTTACTACTGTCAGTTATTAAACACTGTGTCCTCCACATTTGGCCGTGGGGACTAAAGAGCCTCATTGTGACTCTTATAGATCTGGTCCTTTGCTTAAGAGTGTGTGAGTGTACTGTAGGTTTGCCGCTCCACAAATTATAGTCTGATGTGGTTAGCGATTGTGTGATGTTTGTGGTTTGGAGGTCAGTAGCTCGGAGCTTATAAAATCCTCCAGCTCTCCGCGTGAACCCGGATTCTGGCTCTGGGAGCTTGAACCAGATGGCTTGGCGGTCTCCAGATCTGCTGGAGCAGAAAGCAGAGGTTCTGACGGGCCAGTTTATCCCGGGCCGGTAAGAAAAAGAGCTTGGAGCCAGGCCTGATAGCAGTAGCCTGACCTCGATGTGTTAATCCCATCAGATCAGTGTGGATTAAATACAGGCTGCTCAAAGCCCGTTATGTGGTAATGTGGAATCTGTGCCCGCCCACCGCGAAATCACCCCGTGCTTTCGGACAAATTGATCTAAGAACATTTGATTTCTATGTTTGCCTCCTATCTACATTTTCAGTTCAAACTGTGATATGATTAATCTTTAAACTTGTATTCGCAATTAGATATTCTAAGCCTAAGGATGGGACACTTCATCCGACTATTGAATAGATGCTTAGCAAAGTTGACTGTTGTATCCCTTTTTTATTTAAAATATTTTTAGCTACAATTAGCATGCTGTGTTTGCGCACTGTAAAATCCTCTCAGAAAAGTTGGGCCTTTAAATTCATCCACGGTACGGTACTGTGGTATCAGCCATGCACATTCAGACTTTGGGACGTCATGCCTCAAAAAAAAAAAAAAAAAAAAAAAAGTTGAGTGTAATCTTACATGTGTAAAAATGCCACTGGCCTTAAATTTTTGCTATTGTTCATGTTAACATTTATGTTTTATCTTGTTAATTCTGTAAATGTGACCACCCTACCATTTGCAGTATTAAAATAGCATTGCTTTGTGATACCATGCTGAGGTCAATCATAACAAAACATTAAAATAAATAAATATCTACAATATTTTATGTAATTTATATATATATATTTTTTTTTCTAATTGTTTTTAAGATGCCTTGAGTTGAGATGCATTCTGTTTTGTCACCGGCTTTGTCTTCCTAATTTGCACAACTCATCTATAAATGGCCACTAAGGAACATGTCCAAGTGGCTTCTGGTGAGCTTGAAAAATCAGCCAAATTATATTGGGATTGCTCCATTTGACTAGTCAATCAGTCAACCTATTGACTGAATACATGTAACCAAATCCCTTGGATGTGCGCATATAGCCAAAAATACCTTTTCACTTCATTTCTATTATAGGATGAAAGCCAGTTTTCATATCACTGGCTCTGATACTGAAAGCTTCTTGTTTACCTCATTCTTTGCTGATTATCTTGGCCCATTTCTGCTTGTTGTCTGTGGAGGTTTGGTAATTGCTCGACAGCGTTCAATAGTGTTTCTGTTAGATAAGCTGTTTTTTTCTCCCTTTTTCAAAGAACGTCTTGCGCTAAGAGGTGCTATCACTCACATTTCAGAGAGAGTGTTTTTTTGTCATCTGACATCTCAACTGTGTGAAGACAAAGTGCTAACAGAGATTATAAGTGTGTGTGAACTGATCTAGGGCAGTTCAAGGCAAGGTCGTGACAGGCTGACAGTGTTTTAGGATCAGCATGCTAAATTAGCCAAGGACGCTGAGTTCTAGCACAAAACAAAGTGCTTACCTGGAGAAGCTTCCTCTCTCTTTTACTTTATGATCGTAGCTTACATGTGTAAAGATGATACTGGCCTTAAAGAAGTAGTTCACCTTTTAAAAAAAAAAAAAAAACTTTTGCTGATAATTTACTCACCCCCTTGTCATCCAAGATGTCCAAGTCTTTCTTTCTTCAGTTGAAAAGAAATTAAGGTTTTTGATGAAAACATTCCAGTATTTTCTCCATATAATGGCCTTCATTGGGAACCAAACAGTTCAAGGTCCAAAAGAGAGTTTCAATGCAGCTTCAAAGGGCTTTAAACGATTCCAGACGATGAATGAGGGTTTTATCTAGGACCCTTCGAGTCATGACTCGAAAAAAAGATTTGTTCATTTTGTTGAACGAGTTTGAACAGGAGAGCCACAAATGCTCATCACAGAACAGAGCAAGGCGGGCATTTGTGCTTATAAAACTTAAACTTTTTTTATTTATTTTTGAAATGACTGATCATTTCACTAGATGAAACCCTTATTCATCGTCTGGTGTCGTTTAAAGCCCTTTAAAGCTGCACTGTAACTCTCATTTGGACCTTGAACCGTTTGGTTCCCAATGAAGTCCATTAAATGGAGAAAATCCAGGAATGTTTTCATCAAAACCCTTAATTTCTTTTCGACCGAAGAAAGAAAGACGTGGATATCTTGGATGACATGGGGGTGAGTAAATGATCAGCAAAAGTTTTTTTTTTTTTAAATAGTGAACTACTTTAAGTCATCTGGTGTTGTTCACATAAACATCTCTGTGTTTTACAATCTAGTATTAATATATAGTATATATATATATATATATATATATATCTTGGTCACTCTTTATCATTGTATATACAGTATTCATATCTGATTATTTCCCCCTAATGTTTTTATTATTGTTTTACCTCACAGCCAGGTCAGTCTCCCAACTTTTCATGCATATTAATATGAATGAGACAAAGGAAGTTCCCAGGCTGCTGTCTGATAATATAGATCCCGTGGCCCGTGAAGAGAAACGTGCCCTTGAGCTGGACCTAATGTCTGCACTGCATGATTGAACGCTTCAGTGCCTCCTCTATCTCTAATGGCTTTTTAATAAACAAAGACTTGACCACCCTTCAGCCTGCCCTTTGTGTTTAGCATAAATGAATACATGAAGATGAACACAACTCCGCTGCTAATGCTAGAGTGAACATGGTTGCTCTGGTCTTTTTTTCTTTTCTTCTCGCTCCTGCTATCTTACGTCCTTGTTTACAAAACACTTGCTTAAAAATATTCTCTCTGGCCATCTCTGCTTTTCACTCATTACTTTTTTTTTTATTATTCTTGTGTGATTTGGAATCTTGTTCTAATTTTCTTCAGTTTCCAGTTTTAGCCAGTGTGGCTCCTGCCGAAACGTTGCTGGCGTTATGACGGACATTGGGTTTGAAGTCTTGTTGTGCGCCGCGCTGCCAGGTAAAGCCCTCGGCGATAGCACCAAATTGATTTTTGCATGCTGTGGACAAATTGCCACGCAATGACTAATTAGCAAACATTTTTATAATTCATAATTAGGGCCTCCACCACTCTCCCTGTGCGAATTGGCTCGCTGCCGAGTGTTAATTTGCAAACCCCCGAATTCTGCCTTGAGACTCTCAATTTCCCTCAACCAATAGCTGAAGCAGGTGCGTCTTCACTATTTCTTAAAGACTTCCTTCTTCAGGCCATCTAGGATATTGTTTATATCGTCTAGGATATTAGGATATTGTTCATTTCAAAACTCTGGACAATCCCAGGCTGCCTCAGAAGCCTGTTCATGAAGTGTCAAGACAGCGTGTGAAAAAAAAAATGCAATGGCCAAAAGTTTTACTGACGAAAACCGTTTATATGAACTAGGTAAACTATATGGATTCTAAATGTTCAACTGCAATTTCATAGGAGCACTGTATAACTGACTGGAAAACCCATAAAACAATTTAAACTTAGATTTATATTTTATGTTCATTTATGTATTTATTTGATAAGCAGCCATGTAATGAGTGTGATTATGAATTATAAACTGCTTTGGACTGAAACAAAAATCCTGATCACCCTGTTTGGGTTTATTATAATGACCGGATGACTGTACGTTATCTCTTGCGTAATAAATAATATATTTGTTTAAATGTTTTTAAAGCAGAGCTGGAGCAGAGCATCACACTTTCAAACTGTTGTAATAACTCACAATTACTTTCACTTAATTTCTCTTATACAAGTTAATTATCCACAGTACTATTGTATGTAATAACATATAATACTAAAAATAAGTAACTGTGCAAAACAACGGAACAGAAGTTTCTTACTAATGACTTTAGGCTCACGAGTTTTTCTCTTGTCTGTCTTATTTTATTCTGTAAAAGCACAGGTTAATGATTTTTAGTGCAGTGCTACCCACTTAACAAGCAGTCTTTAAAAGGGAATTTGCATAACCACACAACATTCATGTAACAAGCTGCTTCTTATGAACCAATGTTTTTAAAGACTTTTGTGCATCTTAGTGTCTTTGATCTTACTTGTGTTTTATAAATTGTGAGATTTAAATTTTTTTTACAAATTTTGCACATTTTATGGGGATTCATTCATTTTTACCCCCCCCCCCCCCCCCAAAAAAAAAGGGATAAAGCTTGAAGTCTTTTCTAAAATGTTTGAAACTCAAGAATTTGAGTTAAACATTGTGCATGCCTTTGTAAAGTTTGGAAAATGGATTGATCCATTTTCAAAGATATCTCCCGGGGATCTTCTGATGCTCTTTGATAATGGTAAAGAGAGGTCAAGTTGATCTATCATTTATGCATCTTGGTGGTGTATCGGATAAGTATCCATTGAACGTGCCAAACATCTTGGAGTTGTGGAAAGTTTTTTGATGGTGCAGTGGTGCAGACCTTTTGACATCAGGTTTTGTTTTAGTAGAGTGCAATGATGAGTATGAAATGTAATAAAAAAAATAGTGCGCAAAAAGTGTCTGAAGCCGGTTGCACACAGCGATTTTGGCCGTCATATTTCGCAAATCCTAAAAGATTCCTCTGATCCTGGGCTAAAATCTGAAGTCTTTGTTCGTTAGTTTGACATGTTCACCTTACGCCGATTAATGAATGTTGCAGTCAAATTTTACCTCAGCTGAAATGTTGGCTGTGTCAGCAGATTTGACTCACAGTCCTGCAGTTTGACTTCTCCTACGTCTACAGTATGCCTACAAATTGTCTTCGTTATTCAAGACAAGCCATGACCAAAATGAACGATAGAGATTTCTTGGTAGCCACCATTTCAATCCCGCGTGTAATGCAGATCACTGTCACCAAACGTGTCATTGATTGATGATGTAAAACTCCAGACAAGTTTTCTTGCATTGGTCAGTTTTTAACACGTCTTAATTGCCATACATTCTGACATTTTAACACAGTCTCATCCCAAGACGTCATATAACTGACGTGTTGGGACGTCTTTTGACCATACGTCAACATCCGCCGTTTTAGGGTACCCTTTAACGTCAGTTAGATGACGAGGTAGGTTTAGGTCGGGGGTAGGGTTAGGATTCGATAACGTCATCTAACCGACGTTAAAGGGTACCCTAAAACGGCGGATGTTGACGTATGGTCAAAAGACGTCCCAAGACGTCAGTTATATGACGTCTTGGGATGAGACTCCGCTGGACATTTATGACAACTGAGATCTCACAGTGTGACTTGGCTTACAGTTATGATCACGTTCGTACAGTCTGACAAGTAACAATCGTAAAGGACTATCATAAATAGACCCCAACTTTAGGCGTTGTTCGAATTCTTTTAAAGCTATGTTTGAGTTATTTGAGACTATTAAGGTCAGATGTCTAATTGAACTAACTGATTTGGATGGGATTGGGATCTTTGTAGAAATTGCCAAGTTGCAGCATCTATTGTCAAGATATGGGTGTCCTAGTAAATGATGTGTTTTGGATGCTACAGTATGATATATAGGGTAAATAATTAAATTACAATATTAACTATATAATTAAGAGAAGGCATTAACTAAGGATGCTTTTACATTACCATTTTGGGAAGTTCATCATCAGACTGTCCTAATTGATTTAATTTTTTAGATAGGATGCCGTGCGTGCTGTTGTTTTCCCCAGAAAATCGGTTATAAGGAAGGTGTACACGAGAGCGTTTGCTTTACTTATGCCATTCAACGAAGGTCAAATTAAATTAGAAGAGTTAACCGAAAAAACAATAGACAGTTTGCTTCATAATTTCAACATGACATGCTAAATCCCCATGCTTGTCTCGTGCGAGTAGGGCTTAAGACGCCCTTTCCCCCGTGTCCTGTACCGCCCCACTCTAGAGAGCACTGAACTGGCGAGGAAAGTTTATTTGTGGTGGCCGTATTATGGCACATGATGTTCTTGTATTATGCGTTTTTCTGCTGATACGGCCATGCTGTCGACAACTCCAGTGAGCTGGCAGCTCAGTGCGGCGTTATCTACTAAAGTAAGAGCGAGAGAGAGGGAGCACAGGCTTGATTTATTGCCTCTGCAGAGGAGAGAGCGAGAGAGGAGGGGTGAAGAGTGAGAAAGAGAAGCGAGATTCTTCCTTTGAGTCTCTGGAGTTGAGTGAGACAGGTTGGAGTTTGAGCCGAGTGAAAGCGGAATCCAAATGAATGAAGAGGTGCTGATTTTTTTTTTCCCTCCCTCATCTACAGGATACTTTTCCCAAACTTCTCTGCTTCTCCACATCCTCCTATTCTTGTGTGTCCCTCTCCTGGGAACCTGTTATAGACCTCATCTGACCGCTGCTCAACAAAAGCCTCTCTGGAATTACCCAGCATGCTTCACGGTCTGCAGAGAGCTCTGCCTTGATGCTTTTCTGGTGGTGGAGGGAGAACCCTGCTGTGTTATTAAGCCCTGTTTGAGTCCAAACTCAGCCTTGAGAATTCCAAGATAGCAGCTTTTCCCACTTTGTTCCTGTATGTTTGTTTGCAAAGAGAAATTGCATAACGCCTCATAAATTTGTACAATCGGTTACACATTAGCAATGTCTGACTGGGATAGTCTAAGCAAATAAACCTCAGTAAATCATTCAGCGAGTATAACAGACAATTCCAGCATCACTCTTACAGAAACATTATGTGGTGTTTATTTCGGTCAGTTTATTTCATGGTTTGCTTTGAAAACATTTTTGTTTCTATTTAAAAAAAAAACAAGTTTTCTATTTACAATAGAAAATAATTTCAACCCATATGTCAATTTAATACAGTTAAACATTGTTTAAAGTAATGCACTTACATAGGAAGTTTACTGACCAGGATATTCAAGTGTTTTAAACTATAAATTGTCAATTTCTTTGTCCAAAACTTTATTATTTGAATTTTAAAATTATATTATATTCAAATCAAATTATTAGAGACTTTACTGTCATATAGAAGTACCATTGTATTATCCACCAGACTCCAACAATTATCTCTTTCTCTGACAGGTTTTTTCTTTTTTTGTTTGTTTGTTTGTTGTTGTTTTTTTTTTTTATAAAGCTGCCAGCATTTTTTAACCCGAAAAACTTTCTTGGCACCCATAGTATTTTATTATATGAGTATCTGAACATGCAATATATCAAAAGAAAGAACAGAGTCTCTGCTTTTCAATAATAAAATAAAAAATCTAGATTCATTCAACATTTGAATGTGGTTGTTAAAAAAACAACATATTGAACAAAAAGCTGAGATTATCACGTTTTTTGTCAAAAACTATGTCCAGATCGGATTCAGAACAATGATTTAAACATAGATTGAGTAGATGGATTCCATCAACACCCCCAAACCTTGCAAAGTCATATAGTTTTTCATAGGTTCAACATTTAATGTGGCTGTTTTGATTGATATGATGTTGAATGTTTGATGGTCGTGAAACATTAAACATGGATTGCTGGGAAATTCTGTCAATGACGAGGGAAGCTTTGTGTAAAAAAAAGAAGAATTCTGTCAATGGCAAGTGTAGAGTTAAACATCAGTGTAACTGCCACAGTTCTTTTTGAGTCATTCACACAAAAGTCATTCACTTGAACTCCATTGTATATTTTCATTCTGAACAGATTTGTTCACAAGAAGTGTCTGTTTCCTGAACATTAGAGATGCAATACTCCCACTTGAGTGAGTTTACAGATCTGTATTGACACAAAGCGGCTTTATGTTTAAGAATGTTTATTTAATGAACTATTCATATGAAGTGCATCAATCTTTTCCCGCTCACATCTGTGCCCGTCAGTCGTCCCATGTCAGTGGCCCTATAGGAGGCAGCCCACAAAACCCCTTTTCTCTCTCTGTCTCTCTGAGCGCAGCAGGAGGGAGATGGGATCGCTGCTAATGTGAGGCCTCTTAAAAACAATCTCTTGTGTTTTCCAAAGAAAGATTTACATTCTTTTGCATGGAAAAGTGGGGTCATTGTTGGTTTAAACGACCTCACCCTGCGTCTACAACAAGCTGAGATTGAAATTCTGATGGACTTCTATAAATCGCGCAAATTTAGCTTTGTATTTTTTTTTATTGCTGTCTAATTTGCACACCCTGTTGCATATGCATTTTTTTTTTTCAGTGAGGGAGGGAGGCGTTTGCTTTCGAATGAGTTTCTAAAGTAGTAAGGATTATCTTTAATGTTTGGCTGATGTGTTAAATGGTTGTCATCCTCGAATGAAATAAAAATGAAATAAAATCCTTGTGGCATTCACAAATTAAGACTTTTTCTTCTGTGAAAAGCAAAAGGAGATGTTTTTCAGAATGTGTGGGCTGCTCTTTTCCACACAACAAAAGTTGATGTTAATTAAGCCATATTTATATTGTTGAGTTTTATTTGTTTTGGCTTTATTTTGTATACGTTTTTTATTTATAAGAACTATATTGATCATTTGTTCTTAATTAATACATTAACATTGATTGAAATGTGTGATCAAAAATTCACCAAATTCCAAATTTGACCTTGTTGTTTTTTTAGTGTTATTTAAATAGTATTAATTAATTGTTTCATTTGGATTAGCTATTATTTATTTGTTTTATGTGTAGCTTCTTTTTTTTAGTATTATGGTATTAATTCGTAATTTGTTTATTTTTTATTTTTTTAAAGCTTAATTTTTTTTCAGTTTTCATTTAAATAGTCTTAGTCCCATTCCCTCCACCCCCCCCCCAACTAGCAATTGCCTATCCCTGTCAGTAAAAGTGGTGAAAAGTCAAATAAGTGCATACAAATGGGGTCCTTTGTGGTGAAAGCTCTTGTGATTCACTCTGTTAGGTTTAAAGTGACTCCAGTGGTAGACTGAGTACTCACTGCTCCACAGCCTTTATTTGAGGGCTGACATTTCAGCAGACGTTGATACTCTCCATATCAGTTCTTAAACATGATGGATGACTCACAAGTGCTTTGTTGACTTGTTAGTAGATCACACGGCAGCTTCTGGTAAAACCAATGAAGACCACAGTCATGGAGTCATTGGCCAGGCGTTTCGGTATGGATTCGCTCTTGAAAGATGAGGTCGGAGCGTTGACTACGCTTAACTTTCACATTCTAGAACATATTTTTCCTCCGGATCTGCTGACCTTGTCAAATTCTTCCTAAAACGCAGTTTGAAAGTGTTCTTTCTTTGCTTTTTCTTTACACTGTTATGTTGGGCTAGATTTAGTATGCTTTTGAGGGCGTATTTAACACTCATTTTTACATTTGAAGTGTTCTGCAGTATAGCAAACATCTTAAGTCAAGAATTATGCAGGTTTTTGCATATGAGGTAGGATTTCCATCACTTGAGTAGTGTTGAACTGCTTCTTAATATGGGCTTTTACTTGAATACCTCTGGAGTTATTATCCATGTTGGATGCAGCATAAGAAATAAGTTCATTTTTACACACTGTATCAAAGGTGCCATATTTCCCCCTGAAATCCACTTATAATGTGTTATTATTATAATATATAATAGCAGCCTAGTTTTCATAAATGTCCCATAAGAATTGTGACTTACTAGCCCGAAAAGTCATGGAAAATCATAAAAGTCTTGTAAGCTTACAAGTGAGCACTCAGCAAAGAGGGACAACTCTCTTGCAGGTTTATTTGCTGATTTACTTAAACAATTTGCACCAGTTAATGTGATTTGCTTGTACACAGGAAGTGAATCCTGTGCTTTTGTACAGAGGAGAGAGAATGAATTAATGTGTAAAAGAGAGAGAAAGTGACTCTGACTATTAGAAACTGAGTAAGACGGAGGGATGAAGTGAATAATGCAAGGAGAGGTGAGTGTGATGGGGGGGTATTCCGTCATAATCCAGCTGTCGCTGTGACATGAATCAGGTGACCTTTGGCTGTCAGCATCTCAGTCCATTACAGAAGATGATTTGCCATCAACGAGAGAAGAGAAATGAGGGAGGTTTCAGAGGAAGCAGAAAAAACTTATATCCACTGACAGAAAGCCATAATGTAAGGGAGGGAGATGGAAGGAGGAGGAAATGAAGAGTGAGTGTGTGAAAGAATGAAGGAGTGCACGTACTTGGCAAGAGTACAATGAGATGTCATTTTTTTTTTTGCTTTCTGTTTGTATGGTGATGTATTGAAAGTATTTGTCTGCCTGCCATGAGTGGGGGTGTCCCCTGTGGTTTTCTGTTGTCTGAATCATTTTTTTTCTTTTTTTTTACACACTTCACAAGTCCCTCCTGATGTCCACGTCACTGAGATGGGTTGGATTTCACCTGAATCTTGTATCCTTGTGAGATGCGCGCAGTAAGCCTTTGCGATTGTTATAGGCACTGTAGCTGGAATCAAACAGGCCGTGTGAAACCACCCCCTTTGCTTGACAAGCGTGCTAATTGAATTGTGGGAAAATGCTAATCGTGGACATGCAGGGGCATGTTGGATTCTTTCTCTGCTGATTTTGCAACGGATTCTTGCAAACATAAGTGCTGTTGATGGTTGTTTAGATGCGATTTATCTATGCTGTTTTTATGCAATTGGTGATCTAACCAGTCAAGACATATTTGTGACAGATTTGTCACAGAATGCAGTGCTAGTTGTGTGGTATCCATCCATCCGTCCGTCAATCCATCAAAAATGGTAATATTGTGAAATATTATTACACTTTTTGTATTTTAATATATTCTAAAATGTAATTGAATTTATTCATTTGAGGGTAAAGCTGCATTTTCTGCATCAATACTTCAGTCTTTAGTGTCTAATTCTAATGAGTGTAACATTTCTTATTTTTTTAATGTTGAAAAGAGGTGTGTTGCCCCCTCCCCCCACCCAAAAATCTTCTCTCAAAGTAAACAGAAGTTATTTCGAATAGAAATCTTTTGTAACTTCTAGAAATGACTTTACTGTCACTTTTGATGTATCCTTGCTGAATAAAAGTATAAAAAAAAAACTTACTGACCTCAAACTTTTGAGAAGTAGGCCTTTTTCATCAGTAATTGTGTTAATGAACTAACCGTCCTGTAGTTGTTGCAAGCATGTTGCTTCATCTTGCCTGGCCTGGCCTAGCCTGGTTACGACAAGGTGTCAGCCTTACATGACGTGATTGTGACTTTGAAAAAGCGGTGTGAAGTTCTCGACCTTGGCTAAGGTGGTCCTGACGCTTAATAGCTGAGTTCTACTAGCAGATGCTAGTGAAGAGAGAAAGAGAGAGAGGAAAAGGTGTCTGACAGAAGAAAGACGACTATGGCGAAGTGTTTCTCAGCGATACGCCGTGTCCGCCCTCACAGTCACTTAGCATTTTGACAGAGCAACTCGAGCTTTTCAAGCTCCAAGACTCTAAAGTGCACTTAACAGCTTACTATAACAACATGTTTTTTGCCGTGCACTCGAGGCCTGCCCCGAAGAGCACTTCCTCCGACTTGTAGGGTCGAAGATGATGCGCTTCTCTTTCTCTTTTACTCTCTCTCCACCGTGTTTGTTTTCACGTCGTCATCAGTCACCTCGCATCTGATTGACAAGCGTGCTGAATCATCTGGAGACGGCTAATGCACATTTCGTGTTTCGCAGAACATTTGAACCGACGAAAGTGCATTGGGTAAAATTCACCGTCGGAGTGCTATCTGACATGTTTTGCTTATTAGATTTAGACGTAATGCGTTGTAATAGACTTGGGTATTTGTTTTCACACAGCTTGCCGCTTTTTGATCCTTATGCATATAATGGGTAATTATATGATTTATAGTAGCATTGTTGGAGCATTTATTCAGGCATTTAAAATGTAGCATGGGGAAGTTTAGTAGCATAAATTAGTCACTCAAAATGTCTGAGTGAGTTGTTTTACTCTCTGTCTTTTTTAAGCTTCCTGCGATTCGAGGAAGTGATGCGTCAGGAAGTAAATGGCCACTATCAGGAAGAGATCAGATCTCTATCTGCGATAGGACAGTGATTAGGCTCAAATGATGTCATGTGATCTTCATCTTCATCCTCTGAGGGATATTTCTTCATATGCTGATGCCCTTTGTTAAAGGTCATTGAGCCATTGTGCTGTCAGAGATCAGGGCTTCACCAACAGTGTTTGTTTCTTCCCTTGTGCACCACTGATTTTAATGATGCAAAACAAATGCAAATGTTTTGCTTGGGGTTGTTTGTTTTCGTATAGTTGAGTCTCTCTGTCTTTATCTAATTTTTATTCCCTTGTGTATGAAAGACAAATCACAAATGAGATCTCTGTAACATCTTAGTTGTTTCTCTTGCATAGTAATAAGATTAGATGGGGAGCAAATGGACTTAAAATTGTGCTTGCTTCTCTTCTCATATTTTTTTTCTGTTTAGCTCACCAAGAGGGAGTTTAATACTCAAATATTGCTCACATCTCTGGAGACTTAACTCCATTTGCAGATATGTTTTAAGTATCACCTCAAATTCCCTAGTACATGTATTCCCAAACTTTTTTTGTCACCCTTTGAACTAAAATACACTCACCTAAAGGATTATTAGGAACACCGGTTCAATTTCTCATTAATGCAACTATCTAATCAACCAATGACTTGGCAGTTGCTTCAATGCATTTAGGGGTGTGGTCCTGGTCAAGACACCAAACTGAATGTCAGAATGGGGAACAAAAGGTAATTTAAGCATTTTTGAGCATGGCATGGTTGTTGGTGCCAGACGGTGTGTTGATGGTGTGAAAAGGGAAAACAAATCCAGTATGCGGCAGTCCTGTGGGCCAAAATGCCTTTTTTAATGCTAGAGGTCAGAGAAGAATGCGCCGACTGATTCAAGCTGATAGAAGAGCAACTCTGACTGAAATAACCACTCGTTACAACCGAGGTATGCAGCAAAGCATATGTGAAGCTACAACAAGCACAACCTTGAGGCGGATGGGCTACAACAGCAGAAGACCCCACTGGGTACCACTCATCTCCACTACAAATAGGAAAAAGAGGCTACAATTTGCAAGAGCTCACTAAAATTGGACAGTTGAAGACTGTAAAAATGTTGCCTGGTCTGATGAGTCTCGATTTCTGTTGAGACATTCAAATGGTAAAGTCAGAATTTGGCATAAACTGAATGAGAACATGGATCCATCGTGCCTTGTTACCACTGTGCAGGCTGGTGGTGGTGGTTTAATATGGTGGTGATATTTTCTTGGCACACTTTAGGCCTCTTAGGCCTCATTGTTTAAATGCCACGGCGTACCTGAGCATCGTGTCTGTCCATGTCCATCCCTTTATGGCCATCATGTACCCATCCTCCCATGGCTACTTCCAGCAGGATAATGCATGTCACAAAGCTCGAATCATTTCAAATTGGTTTCTTGAACATGACAATGAGTTAACTATACTAAAATGGCCCCCACAGTCACCAAATCTCAACCCAATAGAGCATCTTTGGGATGTGGTGGATAGGGAGCTTTGTGCCCTGGATATGCATCCCACAAATTTCCAGCAACTGCAAGATGCCATTCTATCAATATGGGCCAACATTTCAAAAGAATGCTTTCAGTGCCTTGTTGAATCAATGCCACATAGAAATTGAGATTTGTTCTGAAGCCAAAAGGGGGGTCAAACACAGTATTAGTATGGTGTTCCTAATAATCATTTAGGTGAGTGTACTTACTTGAAGTAACTCCTGGGATTTTAAATTATTATTTATCCACAAACTCTGTTCACGTTTCTCTGATGTCGTTAATGGTCATATGACATGCGTGTAAACAAATAAAATATGTTTTTTTGAATAGTTTTGAATTGCTGTTTTTTTTTTCTTTAATGTTTTTGAAAAAAGACCTGAGATGGCAGTGCTGAATTTTCAGCGTCCGTTACTCCAGGCTTCAGTGTCACATGATCCTTCAGAAATTATGCTAAATTGGTGCTCAACAAACATTATTATCAATTATCAAAACTTATTATCGTGTTGAAAACAGTTTAACGTTTTTTTTTGTTTGTTTCATAAATGAAAATGAATAAAAACAACATATATTTTAAATAGAAAAAAATATATATAATATTATAAATGCCTTTGCTTGGAGAAAAAAAAATGAAATGACTAACTTTTAAGACTAGTCTAAGAAGTTTATGCAACTGGCCACAGGACATTTGGTCTGGTGAGAACTTTAATTTGAATCTCTGACACCAAAATTAGCAATCAAAAGTCGAAGATATACCATCCATATTTGACTCCATAGCTTTATTTTGTTACTATGTGTCAAAAAGTCTAAATGTATTTCTCCCAAATAATTTTAGGAGAAACTTACTAGACCAAGTTTGAATGACACACTGTGAACTCCATTAAGCGCCTGAGCAATGAAAGAGCAACCTTGGAGCAATAAATTTTCCTCTGGGTTCTTCTGGTTGAAACCCTGGCAATGGCATTGCGTGAAACAAGCAGCTAATAAAAAGAAGAGTGTGATGATTGTGCTGGAGTCCTCAGTGCTCCAGGGCCGTTATCTTCTCATTCATCCGTCTTAACTCTGCTCCTCACGGTGCTCGGAATGGAATTCTGTCCCCCCCCTCTGCCCTTTTGGAAGGCTAGCATGTGTGAAAAATTGTTAAGCAGCTCTCTCCTCTGTTTTCCCCCTTCTCTCCCTCTCTCTGTCCTTTGTGCTTGAGCAGGCGTGTTCCAAACTCTTGACATCAAAAGAAGGCGTAACTCATCAGTCTCTCACCAGGGAAACTCTTTTCACCGGGCAGCAGAAAGGGGAACATGAGCGAAACGGGATCCGGGTTCGGGGGCCGCGAGGAGCCGTGGGGGTGATTTGTGTCTGAGGGGGGCGGAAGGGAGTTGTGGGAGTTGAGTTGTGCGGTAGCCCGTCTACACTGGGCTGCTGGAAACATAAACAGAGGCTCATAATCAAGCTGCTGAACACACAAACACACATGGCCCTCATTCGTCAGGTTTTGTTCTTTGGCATATGCGCCCTCGCTTCTGTCTCTCCCATATTAACTCTTCTGATAGTCACCTCTGAACTTTTACCTTAAGCAAAAAGTCCTCGTTTTCCTTCGGTGTACTTTTTAAAAAATGTTTTCCACCCCTGTCTTCTTTCTTGGTCTCTTTCATGTCCTAATTAACCTCTCTCTCATTTTTTTCTTGTTCATTTGTTCTCACTGTTTTATTCAGTCAGTCAGTCAAACCAAGTGTTTTTATTGTTTTTATTTTAAAACATATAAATTGTTCAAATATAATATGCTAAATTGGAGCTAAAATTAAATTGTTTGTAGATGTCTTTACTTGCACTTTTGGTTCATATGCATTCTTATTGAATAAAAGTATGAATTTATTACAGATCTCTAAGTTTTAAATTTCCCCCCCCCTTCAGTTTTAAAATGCTTTATTGGCATGATCACTATACATTTATATCGCCAATTTACAGCTAAACCACATTTAGATAAAACTGTTTATATAAAGTGCATTCTTTTAAAATTAAGGTCAAACAGCTGTTTATATAGTTCAAATATGATAGAGATTCTTTCAGATTATTCAGCTATTTACTCTGCTTATTTCTTCTTTCACTTCACTCACTGTTTTATTCACTCATTTACACCCAGCATGTTTCCTTCCGCTCTTTAAAATGACTTTCTCTCGGCCTCTCAGCCAGGCGTCCTGTAGTGTGAAATGGGTCCGTCAGTAGAATTAGCATAGCTTTTCTGCAGCAGATTGTATAACATAACTTTGGCAAAGGGCTCCATATGGTTTTCCGTTCACTCTCTGGCCCTGCCCACTGACTAATACTACTCTCACCGAGCCGGAGTGCTGCATTAACATAATTAAAGTGGACACACACACACACTCCTTTAGCCTTGGCCTCTGTTCAACTACCCTGCTCTGGTTCAGGCTGTAAAAGATGTCAATATGGCAACTTTGTGTTCTATTTGATTAGAGTAGTTCACGTTTGTTATTGTCATTAGAGATTTTTATCTCCGACCCCAAACAGACGGTTGCTGTTTGATATGTCAATTCAACAAAGGGTTGTAAACGTTAGCTTGGCCTGCAAGATAAACCCTGTAGACCCTGTCATATCCTTCTATTGTTTGCTCTTAGATGAAATGGCAGTGTAATTATTCACTTTTTGCTGTGTGGGGGATGCTATAGTTATCATTGTATGGTTTCATGACATGCCAGCCCACGTGTTGACTCGAGTACTACACAATACTACATTTAATTATCCTCAATGCTGTAAGTGGCTATAATGTCACTTATTATAATGAAGTAATACATGTTTGTCAATGGCAGCTGTTTAAAATATTACATTTCCCCCTTTTAATCTCAAGTTTGTCAAATTGTCTTGCATTTTTTTGCTTTTGAATTGCATTTCGCTTGATTATTGAGGCAATTGCAGCAATTAGATAATACATTTGCATATTTTGATGATGTCTTAACCTCTTTAGCTTTGCCTTAGACTTTTTGTATGTCTTACAGGATTTCAGAAATTAATTGCAAGATTGCAAGTGTAAATCGTTCAACTTTTTTTCATGTATCGCATGAGTTTGTGTCCACCATTTTTGAGAAATAAATGTGGGTCACGGCTTAATAGCCATGGGGAAACTGTGAGTCTCATGGCTAAAACAGCACTGTACAGGCATAGTGTCAGACATTTTTACCTCAGTGGAAAATTTACTCTTTAAAAGAATAAAAAAATGTTTTTGTTTTTTTTTTTCAACTGAAAGTGTTTGGCAATTTAATACGATATACAATTTTAGGTGAAACATTGATCTGTGAATTACTGCAAATATTTGGAAAAATAACTTCAATATACCCTTGTACAACAAAATATAACCGTTAAAATGGTTGGGTAGTAAGATTTTGTTGATGTTTTTGGAAAGAAGTCGCTTATGCTCTCTTTATTTAATAAAAAAAATATATCATAGTAATGTTGTGAGATATTATTACAATTTAAAATAACTGTTGTCCAAATATTTTTAAAACTGATTTATCCCTATGATGGCAAATCTGAATTTTCAGCAGCCATTACTCCTGTTTTCTGTCACATGATCCATAAGAAATCATTGTAATATTCAAAATTTGTTTCTCAAGAAACATTTCTTATTTTCATGTTAAAACAAGTTGTGCGGCTTAATATTTTTGTGGAAACTGAATTCTTTCATGAATAGAAATTTCCTACGAATGAAAAGTATTCATAAAAAAACAAAACAAAAACACCATTATACTGACCTATAGTGTGGTGCACTTACTTTTTTTGTTCAAAATTTTAATAATTAGCAGTTGTGTTTAACCCCAAGAGCACCAAAAGTTACATATTGTACCTTTAAATCATGCAAAGTACAGTTTCATGCCCATTAATAAATATTTATGGCCATTCAATTTTCTCAATTCTGGCTATTCTAATGACAGCTTACTGATTGACACCTTGAAGGGAAGGTTGTAGCTGTTGGACTGCTGGGAAATCACATGTATAGGTACATTTTGGTTCAACCATGTCTTTAGGACCAATAACCATGATGATATGTCTCTTCCTCTCTTTTGTTCACCTCGCTGTCAACTCACTCTGCCCCTCTCGCTCTTCCACAGATGAGCACAGTAAGTGTGTGTCGGCTACATTTGATTTGTGGAACTGTGCAAACAGTCGCAGATCCCAACATGTTCACTAACTAGACTTCACCCCCTTCCATCTCATCCTCTGTTTATCCGGCTTTTCTATCCCTCCCGTTTACCCCGGGGAGACAACGGGTTGAAAAGGGTCTGTTTCTTTATCTAATCCCCACCTGGATTCTTTGTCTGAGACCCCATTTGAAACACACAATGCACTTTTGTCTCTTTTTGCATGTCTTTTCTCTACATGTATGTTTTGTGTCGTCTCGTGTTGTTTGCAACCACTTAGAGCATCCATATGTCAAGAATGGGCCCCTTATCTTGCAGAGAATCAGTTTGATACCACTGGTTGTTGTGCGTTTAATAGACTGGTTGTTTTCCCACTGCAGCTGGAGTCTATATCCTCTCATATATTGAGAGAGAAAGAGGCCAAATGAAAGAGTTTAACCTTGGTTTAGATGGAAACAGGATGATGCTTTCTAGACAGTCTCCCACTGATGATACCTTTAAACGGAGTCGAGTAGGTTGACATCTCCTCTGTTTGCTTTATTTAGAAAGGGTGTTAAGAGCTGGTTTTTATATGTCTGCTTTGGCTCTCATATGACAAATTGCAGGAAAACATTTTAAGTGCAAGTTTTAGTTCCTAAACGGGCTGGAAACAGGATGTGGTGTATAATAGGTCTAGTTCATAGGTTTAACTTAACCTCAAATGGGATGGGGAACTGGTTATGTGGGGGATCTCTCACGTCTGAATCAAACTATCTCTGACAAAGAGTTATACATATTTTCTGTTTCTTCTTTACTACTATTGGCTGCTGTTTGCATGATAAATCACTACCCATATATATATATTGTGTAAACTAGGGATTATTAACTCAGATTGTAGCTCATCTGATTTGGAGAGCCTTTAGAGTAAAGGTTTCTCATCTAGTGTGTGATTTCACCTTCAAACATTCGAGAACAGGGCGCACAAAGCCTGGTTAATCTAATACTCCGCTTATTGCGATTCGGTGACGGCTCCACACCGACCCACGATACTTAAATATTAATACAAGCATTCTTCCTCCCCAGTACACCGTTATCATCGTGTCATTCTCAGGGGCACGGCGAGCTCACGGTATTGTCACACACTTTCAATTTCAATTAAAGTGGGTGCACAGGGATAAGGAAAGTACCCACAAGGGGAGAGAATAAATACCTGTTAAAACGCTCTGCGTGTTTTGAAAGCGTGCTGCGGATTGATAAAAGATTAAAAGCGTTGAGAGTGATAGGGAGTTTGTCTGCACTTTTATCTGCTAGAAAAGATTGAACCAATCCATGCATCACATCCTTCTTCCCTGGTCTCTTTCTCTTCCATAAAAAAGGAGGTGTTTTTTTTTTTTTGAGTGTGTGTGTGTTTCAGCAGACATTCTTTTCCATTAATGAGTAGATGACGCAAAGATGATTTCTTGACAATTTTTTTGGGTGTTTCTCAGGGCAAATTGTGGACCTATTTCATCTTTTTGGCTTCTGTTCACTTTTTTAATAAGCACAATGTAGGGCTGGGTGATATTGCAAACAAAAATCACTATTTTGACTTTTATAATTTGTATTTTATTCTTTTGAAATGTTAAAATTGTTTCAGAGGAACAAAAAAATACAGTATTTTCCTAAAAAAGTTGCTTTGTTGCCACTAAGAATTTCAATAGTCATTTTTCATTTACTAATTTGAAGGATTGCCCCCTCATAGTCGACCAAACGTTAGTCAACGAGAAGAGGGTTATTCACAGAAAAAAAGAAAAAAAAAAACTCCACTGGAAGTTGCGAAGTCACGCAGTCCGTGAAGGACAGATCCTTAACACAGCCGGTCCATGTGTTAATTACAGTGCGTCAGGCAGGAAATCTAAAGGTTGGCCTGTCATTCATCAACTTCAAATATGGCTTATCATTTAAAACATGCAAGTAGTATAGCTCAAACATAACCAGGATAAATGTGCGCTATTATTAGGCACATATTAGTGTTAGTGGGGAGTATGGAGGCTGCCGCACTTACTGCATGATATTCAACTGCCAAAGTGCCGGAACCATCACTTCCTTTTGACCTCTGCAGCGGAAAGAACTCTCATAGTCAGCTAAGAGTAAGAAACCATTAGAAGGGTCTACTTTAATTTGTGTACATTCACAATAACAACAAAACGTTGTGCTTTTGTGCTTTATAGAAAATAAACTTCTTTCTGGAGCGTGTTACAAGAATGAACCCAATCTCAGTGTATATTTGCCTCAAAGGTATCAGAAATATTTCTATAGACATATTCAAATGTCTATTTTTTTTAAATCCATCAGTTCAAATCTAAAACAAACAGCCATACTGTGGATATGACCAGTCAACTACTTTGCAGCTGAAACTGGCTCAGAAATCACTAGTTTATTAATAAATTGTTAATTTTCAGTCTCATAATCATTACTTTTGCTGGTGCGCTGTGGCAAGCTTCATGTGTTATATTTCAAACCAATATTATGGTTTGGTTTTTCTCTGTAATGTAGAACAATGCTAGCAATGTTATAATATTCTTTCTCTCTTCTGAATCTCAAACCATTTTCCGATAAATTAGAAATATCAGTCGACTTGAAAAATCTTGACAGCCCTTCAAATTTGTAATAGTGATTTTTAAAGAGAATTTTTTGCACTCTTACTCTTTTTCATCTAAATGAACCAATTGACAGTCAGGTAGTTGGTTTTGACATTGGCTGTCATAAAGCCATTATAACTTTTTAATGACAAATTCAATTAGTACCATTGTAGTTGAG
Source organism: Pimephales promelas (assembly GCF_988280905.1). Lineage (NCBI taxonomy): Eukaryota > Metazoa > Chordata > Actinopteri > Cypriniformes > Leuciscidae > Pimephales > Pimephales promelas. The sequence continues at coordinate 21,990,034 of NC_142773.1, forward strand.
GTTACGAAAAATATTCATGACACAGTTAAAATGGCCTCATGACAGCCAATGTAAAAGCCAACCACATGACAGTTTAACTTAAATTCATGTCACGTTGTCATGACAAAGACACTGACAGGATATGATGTTATGGTTTATGTCAAGATGTCCTTACAAAGACATCTTAAACAATGTCATATTTGCATTCAAAATGTCATTATTAAGCGAAAGACACTTAATGACAGAGTTGTCATAAACCTTACTTCATATTCAATTTGGACAATTTTCATTTATATGTACCAATATAAACATAAACAGCAGTATTTACATGCATTTTTGTTTGAAAAAACTACACTCTAAAAAATGCTGGGTTGTTTTAACCCAATTTTGGGTCAAATATGGACAAACCCGAAATGTTGGGTTAAAAATGTAATGTAAAAATTTAACCCAACGGCTGGGTTAGTCCATATTTGACCCAAAGTTGGGTTAAAACAACCCAGCATTTTTTAGAGTGTACATCACAAGGACATACATGAAACTTTTTGCATGAAACTATTGAATCAGAGTTTGAATTTGATTCATTGCAATGGATAGTTTGAAGTGATGCACAAAAATGAATCGATCAACTGACTGTTTAGAGAGGACAGGAAATGATGGGGAGGAGAAGGGGAAATGAGAAATCCATACCCAACATCTAATGATCATTCTGCACTTTCAAAATTAGTTTTTCTAAATGTTTTAGTCCCCACATTTTAGGAGATGTAGAAAGTGAACACAAAGGAACAAAAAAATGAAGTGGTTATGAAATTGTTTCGGCAAACCACTTCCTTGAGCTTGATTAGCAATAGCTAGCGGCTCCTGTGAATTGATTTTTCTACAAAGAGAATTGAAAAGCTCTATATTTGTGTGTCTGTGAATGTTTTGTGTTTTTCTTCAGGTGTGTAATGCAAAGTTTGTTCTTTTACTTCAAACTCTCAGAAGAATAATTGACAGGTTAATGTGCACAAAAACATGCTGACAGATACTGTTTTTTTTCTCCTGTCATTCATTAGCACCTATACAGTTTGTTTGTGAAGATTGTCGTGTTTGCCAACAGCATCATGAGCTTCTCACTGACAGATCTGGATAGATCTACAATGTTTTATGACACTGTTTTACATCTTATTGGGTACACATTGTCCTCTCTTTCCCTTTTGCTTTTTTCTGGTGTTCTTGCATGTGTTTGGATGCTAAATTGCCACATTATTTTTTCGACACTACCAAATGGAGCCCAATTTTCATCTCTTCACCAGAAGACGTTTTGTCTTTACAATGGAAATTGCATTTATACCTAAAATCCCCACATTAAAGACATCTTATGCCCTCCGAGCCTCTAGTGAATGAACAAAATGTGTAAACAAGATGAAAACAAAAAGAAATATATCTCCAATTGATTTAGGTAAAACATTTCAGTTTGAATATAAATCGTCTCTCAAGGTTAAAAACTCGCTCGAAGGCCTCGCGTAAATCTTTTCTTCTCGTGTTGAAGGTATTGATTAAGTCATAGCGTTAGAGTGGCTGGGTAATTCAACTTGTGGCAAGAGGTTTCTTTGACAATTTGTAATGGCTAAAAAGAGAGCACATGCCAAAAATATGAGTTCAGCTGATACATGTGATGGTTTAACTTGCGAAAGTTGTTGAAGGCACAGACAAACTGCATTTGAGACCTTGTGTGTGAGTGTCTAAAGCTTGAACTTCAAAAGATCTCGGTGGATTTACTGCACTCCCGTTGCTCTCTTTCCCTGTAGACTTGCTTCGCAGTTTCTTTGGTTCAATGGAAAGGGTCAGACTGTATGGACTCTACAGGGAAGCGGCTTGAGGAAACTTAGGTGAACAAAGTCCTCATTAGCACCATTAATATACCTTGCAATGGTTCCATTGCAGCCGTTCTGGCTCCTCATTAGTTGATTTTAACCTTTCACAGTGACCCATTATGGATCATTGTTGAACCCAGGATTAGGTAACTTATAACGGAACCAGGAAACGATGATTTAAAAGAAGCCAGAGGCCTCGGCGCCAATTTAAGAGCTTTCTTAAACTAGAGCCGAGGACCGTTGCTTGGAGACATAACTTTATAATGAGGAGCTGAGCTCTTGATTGATTACTTGTCTTTGTGACGGCTTGGCTGTGTTTATGTTCAAGGTAGTGCACCTTTTGTGTACACGTGAGGTCAGATTGCATTATTGCGGTGAATACTTCATTAGTGATGGTTGTTGGTTACATTGTTTGGTTTGCATAAAGTTATCTAAAGAGTGGTTAAGTTACAGTAGTTTCTCACTGTATTTAGAGACTGTTCAAGAATCCCAACAGAATGCTGTTTAATCTTTGCTGGTGTTGTCTTTTGCTTTACAAGCACCTCAATTAAAAATGATATAAAAAAGAGATGTTTAATTAGCTGATAATGTTGCAGTCCTTCATGTGCTGTTATATAACTAGTTGTGGTTGGCGTGGGCAGATAATGAGCTCCTCATGTTTCTTCATGGTTTTAAAGTTGGTTTAACTCAGATATCTGGAAACATGAAGATAGAGGCTGCAGTGGTGTCAGAAGTCAAACACCATATATTTATTTATTTTTTTCATTTAAAATTGAACAATGATATAGAGTGCAACAGGGCTATAAAGACGCATCGGAGTAAAAGGCACGTTCGACTTCATTATCCTTCAAACTAGATGGCACAAAGATTCTTCTTAAAAAACTTTGGATGATCCTTGATGCTTTGCAGACACAAAGTTGATTCTGCGAATAATTTAAACTAAAAAAAAAACATTAAACATTAGATCAGATTTATGTAGCAAATGAGAATTGATAAAATTATTGACTATATTGAGACAGGTCTTGTTAATGATTTTAAGTTTTGTTCAAGAAAAATACGGTATTTGGGATAAAAGGTGTATCCTTCTGTTGGAGCGAAAGGCACAATAATTAACATGATAATAAATAGCTGGCTGAATTTTTCATTTGTTGACATGACATGGTAAGATTCAGATATTAAGCTGGGTGTCCGCCTTAGAGATAATCACAAGTCATTAATATTATTAATCATATCATAAAATAACACATCAAATGTATTGTTACTACTGTAAAGTTATATTCAATTATTACAGGAGTTCCTTCAGTGTTTTCAGAATCTTTACTTTTAAAAAAAAATGTTTCGGTATTTTTAAAATGAACATTTTAATGAATCATATATTTATTGAACAAAAATCAATTATTTTATTTATCAAAACAGAAAATAGTACAAACTTTGCTAAAGTGATTGTTTTGAACAAGTATTAACTTTTAATATTCAAAACATATTACTTTATTTGTTTAGTTTAGCTTTATTTGTTAAATTTTATTTCTGTCATGCCAAACACTTTGCCCATCCCACATGGGATTACAAGACACCACAAACTTATTTTACAAACATTTTCCGGTCGCATATACAAATGAAATATATGAACACACACACACACACTCAGCATACAAACAAATCCTCAACTAAATCATCTTGATAAAGAGTAATGATCTTCTCAAGATTATTGGTTATTTTGTTTCACAAAACAGCCATCTCAATCTTTGAACATCATCTATATTTACCAAATCAATCTCTGATTTTATCTTACAAAACAAAAAAGCACGGTGCTCACAATAAAATGGACAGTAGAAAACAAATTGGAACTCGTTTTGTATAAATACTTTTTGTCTTTTGCCCCATGATGGTGAGCCTTTTACCCCATTTTTAAACAAAACAACAAACCAAACTAACAAATATATATATATATATATATATATATATATATATATATATATATATATATATTTCTGTCAATCATACACTATGGGAGTAGTGAAAAGCATGTATGTATACATTTGTTTGTTTGTTTATTTATTAATTTGATTGATTGATTGATCCATGATGGATGGATGGATGGACAACAATTGTGAAGTTGTAGATTTTTTTTCTAAAAGATTTTGTTGTATTTACACAAGGCAATTGGGATTAATAAAGTCAGAATTGCTCAATATAAACTTGCAATTGTATAAACTTGCAGATATATAAACTTGCAGTTGTAAGAAAAGGAATGTTGAATTCTGAGTTTATATCAAGCAATTCTGACTTTATATCTCGCAATTCAGAATTGTAAGACAAAAAGTTGCAATTGTCTTTTAAATTGCATTATTCGGTGACGGAAACAAGCTTCCATAGGATTGTGAGTTAGACTGAAGGGAGTGTCATGGAGGTGAAGAGTTCATTGACACACTGGCCTTTAGAAGCTCTTCACTCTGTCTAATTGATTGGAGAGCGGCTTGTCCAGCACTCAGGAACTCTCTCACTGAAAGAGGAGGAGGGGGTTTGCTTAGTGAGTGAGTTAAGAGGGGGTCGTAAGGTTGAGGGGTCACAAATTGTGTCTCCTTGGTTGCGCTCCATCTCTTCAGTAATGTTTTGTGCTGTAAATCAATAGATTGATCTATCTTAGGGTTTCGTATTTTGAGCGTACAAATGGAAAAGGACTGCACTGAAGTAAAACTGGCTAAGTGTTTTAGAGGAAGTGACCTTGCTCTCTGCAATCTGTGGTATAAGATGTGCGTTTATGTTTGTTCAGAAATAGTTACCCCCACCTGTTATCACTCGGAAGTCTTCATTTTATTTTTTACACCAATTGTCTAGGTAATTTCTTTGACTTTGAATGCATTTGTTGTCATAACATAATTGTTGAAAAAAAGCTGTTACAATTGTTTCTCTCATTAAAGTCTTTTTTTTCATTGTCTTTACAAAACGGCTAACAAAAGAAACGATAATATGTGGTGACTGGTGAGGAGGTGTCACATTTATTGTGTTGTGCTTTCAAAAGAAACAACTGTCAAGTTCACTGGAAATGCTGAAAATAATGAAATAGGCTGTTCAAAGAGGAAACGAGTATTTTATCATTTTAGACACAATGCAAATGATGTAGCTTGGCATGAGGTAAGCATCAGGCGGAGGATTTTAAGCGAGTTTTGCCTCATTTAAATCCTTTGCTCCGTCTAAAGAAAACGACATCAGTGATGGAGGCCTGGGACCGAGTCCTGAGGTCTCCTCCAGTCTTACCTCAGATAAAAATACCCCGGGTTGGTTGTGTCCTGTAGAAAACTCCTGCCCGTGGATGTGGTGGGGGGAGATCAAGGGGTGTTTAATGATCAACATGAGTGGCAGTTTGTAGGTGGACATTGTTGGACTGAATTAACAGGGCTGAGTCTCCATGGCGCTGTCTTTATCATGGTCTTTTTTCCTTCTTTTTTTCTTCCTTTTTTCCTTCCTTTTCCAGAAGAAAGTGCTGGATATACTGCTGAGTTTAGTGCCAGCTGGTGTGGGTACTCTGAAAATGCCCTCTGGTGAAGATGACACACACACACACACACACGCACACACTGATGGATGAGAGGTCGCTCCTTTACTGCTGATGCTCCAATTCCAGATTGTAATTATGATATCCGCTTAACAAAACCTCTCTTCCTCCTTCTCGCTCTATCTCTCTAAGATGTTATCATTCAAGATCTCTTTTCTCTCTGACATATTCTCTTTTTGTCTCATCTCTTCTCAATTTTTCTCACTTTGCCTGGTCTATTTGCCTGCCCTCTCCTTGTCTCAGCTCATCTTTTCTTGTAGCTCATCGCTTCTTTTCTCAATTCTTCTGTTTTCATCTATTCTCACATCTCTTGCTTCATCTCTTCTCATAACTTTTTGTTGCCTTGTGTTTTCTCAACTCATCTCTTCTCACCTCGTCTAGTCTCTTATCCTCTCTCCTCGTCTCATCTTGGCTTTTTTGTTCCATTTCTTCACATCTCTTCTTGCTCTATCTCATTAAGTTCTCATCTAGAGTCTCTTCTCGCCTTGACTCTTCTGTGCTTGTCTTTTGTCACCTCTTCTCACAGTTTAGTCTTTTTTGGGAGTGTTTATAATAAAACACCTATAGTACACAATCCCTTCACCATAACCACAGGTGCCATAGAGGTGAGAAGGGAAGTGAAACCGGTTTCATCTTGTTGGTCACCGTTTATTTCACATGAAATGCCTTCCTTCTACAAACTAGCCAACACTGTTGTTCTTCTCTTCTACTCTCCTTCTTTTGATGCTTCTCCCGCTCTTTTCCTCGCTTTCATTTTCCCTGTGCCCTTCATTTCCTGTATTTTATGCATGCTTTTGTCCTTTTCTTCTCATCTCATATTTCTCTCTTTATCTTTATCTTGCCTTCCCTTTGCTCTCTCTTTCCCTCCATCTGCCGTCTTGCGGCATGTCTGAGAGCTGGCGAGCGTTCTGAAGGTTCTCCGCTGGGGGGAAGGCTTTCTGGAAAGTTACAAAAGGATTTAAAAATAAGTTTGGTCTTTTCCTTATTTTAATGAGCCCATGAACATTTCCCAGCCAGATAGCCTTCTGCACTTTGCATGCCTTCCGTTTGTGTATGTGTTGTATTTTTGTACATGTATAAACATTTGTTTTGGAGCAGAAATAATTCTTAAAGTACATAATTTATCAGTGTTCTGTGTGGTGGCGTATGGATGCAAGATGAAAAGGCATCATAAACCACCCCCCTCGTGTAACCCATTGCTTTTGTATGAAAGTAATTATAATTTTTGCTTTGTTGAGTGGATTAATTTTAATTGGGTGGATTAGAATGTTGTCTATAAGTAGAGTGATTATTTTTATTTTTTTAGTATTTAATGTGAATGTCTTTGAAGTTTTGGACAGAGTGTGTTTATATCCTTATAGTACATAAATCGTTTGTTTATTTCATTCAGAAATGCAGTTTCTTTGTATGAATCTGGGAATTTGGGAGGAACAGGGAATGTTATTCCAAAGAAAATGTAGCCAAATACCTTCTTCAAATACTTTTGTTTTTCCATTGACATCACTTCAGTCTTTGCATTCAGTTTATATGATGTCTATTGTGCATTTCTTCTATTTCCATTTAGATTACTTAGCTTTTAAAAGTTCTTTAAAAACAGTAATGATTTTAATAACACTGTTAAATGTAGTTTAAAAGTGTTTCAAAAGTGTTTCATTTATTTAGACAACAAATATAATATCAACTATTTATTTATCATACACATAACATAAAATTAATAGTTTTGCAAGTATTGGCAAGTATCAGTGCATCCCTTCTGGTTGCTATTAAAATTGGCGTAACAAATAAAATAAAAATAAATTAACAAAATAACAGAAGCGATGTATTTCTTGTATTGTCACAAACTTCCTATCTGTAATGTTTTATTTTAATGTTAATTGATATACTGTATGTATTTTGCTCAGAAGAGTCTGAAAATACTTTGTCTTGTATTGATCAAACTTTTCTAATCATTGATGATGATTATTAATATATATTATTATATATATATAATGTTGATTATAATGTATAATAATGCAATGGCGGAATATTTTTGGGTCCTGATATTGCCAAATGTCCGATGTTAGCAGTAAAAAGTGGCTAAAATTATTTAATTCATCTACAATAACTCAATAATTTCAGCTTCAGAATCATGAATATTGTTATTCTGGTGTCACCAAGCCTACAGGTATTCATTTAAATCTACAATGTAATATCAAATTTTGCAGTTTAATCAACAGTACATTTTTTGTTAACCTTTTACCATATGTCTTGGAGTATCTCAATAATATCGTATCGGGAGTTCAGTATCGCGATATGTATTGAATCGTGACATGAGAGTATCGCTACACCCCTAATGATTAATGATTAAACTTGCAGCAAGAGCCATTTCAGCCCGTAGATAGCTTAGCACTTTAACATATGAGGAAAGATCTTATCCTCTTGTTGATCCTGGTCAAGAGCATTACCAAACACATCAAATGAGAAATGGGGGAAGGGCCATGCCCGCAAAATCTGTTTCTGTTCCATCTGTTTGGACATTGAGCAAAATGAGTGCTTAGATCATCCTGCCCCCTTCTCAGCGCGTTGCTCTCAGATTTAGGCAGTACGATTTAGCAGGCGTCACTGTGACAACACAAATTAGCAACACTTATAAAAAAGCCCTTACAAATCACAAACAGCAGCCGCACAGAGTGCTGATTGTCGCTAACCACTAGCAGAAAAAAAATGGGCATTTACACATTCAGCGCTATTTTTTTATCGTGCTGTTTTTTCCCCTCTGCGTGAGTGAACTATGTAATTGGGTGTTGTGATGGGGGATGAACAGAGTGGAGTGCACAGTAGGTGTAATCTGAGGTTATTTGTGGTCAAACGTTAGATTGAAGAACTCGCAGTTAGCCTCTGCACCCTCATAATCTGTCCTCAATCCTGTTAGCATTGCGTGAATTGTTATTGTGAAGGACGTCCCAATTACAGGTCATGGATTTCAGAGACTTACACACACTCCCGTCAAACAACATTTTACCCATGATTTAAAGTTTTGTCAGAGACGTGCAATCAATATTTAGAATATATATTAGTTTATTCTTATTGTGAGCACATGCTGGAATGATATAAACGATTGTATAGACCAGTGTATTTATTTTATTTGATTATTGTATTTTTGGAAAAGCAGAAAACACTTCTTTAGTACAGTTGGCATTTGAATTTGAACAGTTTAGTTTGCTGCCATCAAGCTACTTGAATAAGCAGAAATTAAGAAATAATTGGGGAAAAATATAAAAATAAAATTAAGAAAAATAAACTTTGCTAAAATTTCAGGATTTTTATCAGATACAAATATGGAAATACAAAATGGATAATCAAAGATTTCAAAGAGGTTTTATCACTGTTAGCACTTGCTGAAAAGTTTATTTAAGGAACTTGCCAGATTTCCATTACACAAGAGTAATGTTAAAACTTTGTACTCGGCTTTCACCAAGATAAGCACAAACTAAGACGTAGCTTTACAGTAACCTATGCTTCTCCATCCATTTAGACTCCTTCTGTTTAGCGTTAACGGCTGCACTTGGCCCGTCAGCACACACGACGGCTGCAAACACAGTGCAGTCTCCCCAGTGGATCAGCACGTCAACCATATAAATTTAGCCGAGTAGGGGACATCTCTAGGGTCTTCAAGTGGGCACCTTCCGTCCTCAGTGTTTAGTCCACAGAACCTTCCTGAACTAAAGATTCCCGAGGCCCACCTTAATCAAAAACATAGCATTTATTTTGAATTACACACAAATCCAGGCTTTGAAAACCATTATCATTGCACAATTTACCTTCATTGCACATTGCCTTGTTTAAAGCAAATTACAGCAGTCGCATGCTCGTGCCTTGAGGCCGAGAGTGGCATATGGGAAAGACTTTACCGCTCACATCTCAGGTACAGATCAGAAGTAAGAGCTCTTCAAAGTACTTGTACTTTCTTTTGTAAAAAAAAGTTGTCTGTGCTTTTTTCAATAATCCCTTTTCTTTAATGTGCTATAGCCTGAAAACCAGAGACGAGGGACGGAAGGAAGGAGGCGTAGAGAGGGTCTCTGGGGTCATTTTCACCTCTTTGTGGTGTGTTGTTTAGAGCTCGCATGCCAGGGCCTGCTTCGACTTGCACAGTGCTGTTTGTTTTCTTAACTCCATGGGCTCCCTGTAGTTCAGAATGCCTCATAACCTCTGAATCTGTGTGTGATTCAGTCAGTCTGTGCTTTAATACTCATGTTGGAGGCTCTTCCCCTTGTGGTTCCTGTAGATCTTTTCCATTTTATTCTGTGTAGCTTGCAGGGTTTATTTCGGTTCTTAAAAAGTACAGTAAATGTACAATGTCCAATTTTATTGTGCAATTTTACTGTGCTGATAATATGTATATCAGACTGCACAATTAGGCTAATTGCAATTAAACTTATCACAAATGCTGTGATTTAATTAAAGGATTAGTTCACTTTTGAAATAACTTTTGCTGATAATTTACTCACCCCCATGTCATCCAAGATGTCCATGTCTTTCTTTCCTCAGTCGAAAAGAAATTTAGGTTTTTGATGAAAACATTCCAGGATTTTTCTCCATATAATGGACTTCAATGGGAACCGGATGGTTCAAGGTCCAAAAGACAGTTAATAACTGTTTCAGATGCAGCTTCAAATGTCTTTAAACGACACCAGATGATGAATAAGTGTCTTATCATGCGAAACGATCGTTTATTTCAAAGCTTATTCCAAAAATGTAACTTTTCTAAGGACAAATGCTAGCCTTGCTCTATTCTGTGAGGCGCGTTTGTAACGTCACGTAATACATAATTACGTTCAAAAGGTCACGGGCGACGTAGCCGGAAGTACAGAATCAAAATCGTCCGACATCGTTGTTTTCCCTTTTAATTCCTTTTTTGTAAACGGCATTTGAGTTAGTTTGCACGTTCAACCTATGCGTTCAACTTGTAAACACTCTGACTCTGTACTTCTGGCTACGTCGCCCGTGACCTTTTGAACGTAATTACGTACTACGTGACGTTGCATACGCGCCTCACAGAATGGAGAAAGGCTAGCATTTGTCCTTAGAAAAGTTACATTTTTTGGAATAAGTTTTGAAATAACCGATCGTTTTGCATGATAAGACCCTTATTCATCGTCTGGTGTCGTTTAAAGACATTTGAAGCTGCATCTGAAACTGTTATTAACACTATCTTTTGGACCTGAACCATCCGGTTCCCATTGAAGTCCATTATATGGAGAAAAATCCTGGAATGTTTTCATCAAAAACCTAAATTTCTTTTCGACTGAGGAAAGAAAGACATGGACATCTTGGATGACATGGGGGTGAGTAAATTATCAGCAAAAGTTTTTTCAAAAGTGAACTAATCCTTTAAATAAATGTACTGCGCTTCAGAGTGAGTGTGGTACTGTGTTTTAAAAATAAATAATGGCAGCTTATAATTTGGTAATGTTACTCCCCTTTTCCTACAAAATGGGTTTGGTTGTGGAGCCAGAGTCAGTTCTCGACCAGGCAAACTGGTGCCTGTCGTCAACCGGCCGTGTTTTTCAACAGGCTTCAGGAACAAATGGCCACGCAACTCTGCTACGTGTTGTTTACCTGACTATAACCAGTCTAAAATCAAACAGTGCACATTCTGGTGTTTGTGAAGGCAGTACAGCACTTTTTTTCAGTGTTTTTTTTTTTCAGAAATGCAGAGCAACGTTATTACATTGCTCAACGAGCCTGCCATAGACAGCGACAACATTTCTCCACTCTAGCTCCATTGAGCAACGTTTTTAGGGCTGGAGTTGAACTGAACTTTCCAGCCCAGAACCCCCTTTTCTGCAGTGGAAATTCATGAAACGGTTCAAGAACGAACACAGGCCGGGGACCCCCACTGGAACTGTATTACTAGAAATGGGAAACCAGTGTCTCAGAGCAGATAATAAATATTAATACTCTATGTATACGTATTAATATAATCACATAACTTCTCTACGGCAAACGCATATCATCCTTCATCTTTATACCTGGAGAAATCTTAAAGGAACCACTTAAGTTTTGAAGCCAATCACCTTAGTTGTAAATGCCATGTGGCTAATCACTTTGAATTCACAGGAAAATGACAGTTGATCTCGACCCCTTCTCTAGAGACTATCCTCTCGGTGCACAAGCTGTGACTTTAAAGGCAACAGACAGAGGAAAAAGTCCATTTCACACTCTCTAGGGCCCTCCACAACATCAGCCACTTGCAAAACATCTATTACATAATGAAAAATAATTGCGATTTATATGTCGCTTGCAAAAAATGTCGTTTCATCAGAATGCGCGGCTATTATGCGCTGATTGAAACTATCATGCGGGCCGGTAATGGCCTATCACACACCAAGTGCCTCAGTCATTGTAACCTCTGCTGTCGGCCCAGCCGTCCTCTCCTCAGCTGTAATTGCATTTCTAACTGACTGCTTTTAGCTTCGAGGATCCTGCTAGTTTTTCCTCCTTCATCTTGGGTTCCATAACGGCTCTGTACAATTAGTCCGGGCCGGCGTTTAGCGAGGAGGTACAGCTCGGCTGAACCGTGAGTCCATGTAATTGCATTTGGCAGGAGGGGCAGCCCGAACGGCTTGATTTCACACCTTGCAGACGCAAGTCCATTTACATGCAAACAGCTTCAAATTACAGCTGTGGGGAGCAGCCAGGGGACCGTTCGGCCCACCCCAGCCCCTCGCGCGACCAAGCGGAGTGTGATTGAATGAAGAAAATAAGCCTAATTATTACCCAGCCGCACTCCCACAGTAATGACAGGTTAAGGTGAAAGATACGGTAATGGCACCGAAAGTGTTTGCTTGTCATAAAAGGACTCTGATATTATTGTCACATTCACTCGTTTGCTCAGGTATCCTGTTAGCGTGCTCGAAGCGGAGCCAGGAAACAGCCATGTGGAAAATGAAGTTGCTAAGTGACATCACCTTCGAGATCTCTTCAGTTTTAGCAGGTTTCACAACAGATGTGATACATTATGACAGATTAACTGAACAGACTGAGAAAATGTACTCAGCTGCAGTGTTTTACTAGATTAATAAGCATTTTCTTACTTATACATGTTAATAATTACAAAAGTATCAAAAAGACAAAGGAACGTTACTCTATATGGGAACTACTAGGGAAACAGAGTGCATGTGTAACAATCCCATACGTATATTGCTTTTTCTGTTTATTTAGTAATTGCTTTCAGGATGTTGGTCAGAAAGTGTGTGGATACATTTGGTGCCATATTTTTAATAGTTCGCTCTCTCTCTCTGAGTCAGAGTCAATAAATATTTATTGGCATGACTTTAAAGGATTTTAACAAGAAAATCGATCATTCAAGTTCCTACATGGCGTGGATGTATAAAGCAGGTTGAAGTAAAATAAAGCTAAATAGAATTTAATAAGGTGCATCATTTATTAATTGTTCTGTAATGAAATAATCTCTCTGCTTCTAGAAAGACTTCCCTTTTCAGATGCCAATTTGGGACTAATTGAAAAGAGACTTTAAAAACAAACAAAAAACAAGTGCATTCACTTAGTATTTTACAACATTTCTGTATTTAATAATAATAAAATGTGAATTTTTACAAACATTACAAATGTTGTAAACATGTATTTTAGTTCCTGACTCAAAAAAAAAAAAAAAAAAAATTAAATGTAATGTTATTTAGAACAGAACAGGAATGAAAATTTTAAGTACGAAATTACAGTGGCATTCATTATAAACAACATTTAATATAAATGCCAAGCCGAAACACATTTGTTTAAAGTGAAACTGAAACTACTGGGGTGTGGGAAAAGCACTATGTGAATGAACTTGTGCTCACACGCCTATACAGTATATAATTGTTTTGTTGAAAAATTCTGTTACATACCAAACAAATAAAATTAAAGACTAATAAAACTACATTGTCATGCTGTCTTGGCGGTGTATACTTGTTAACACTGTTGGTTATGTCTTAATGTAAGCGATTTAAAAACAGACAGGTAAAAAATAGGTATGTATCAGATCAGTTTATTTGGCCTTACTGTGTAAATGCAGCTATATACAGTATACACACATGGCATTGTATTTTACAAAAAGCCCCTCAGGCTGCAGGAATTAACATGCTACATAGATGGCAGATACATACTGTAGCTAGCAGCTGTGGGAGCTGTGTGACCTTATCCGAAATAACTTTAATTTTCTTTTTCAGTTTTCTCTCTCCCTTTCTCGCTCACTGCACACTTCAAAAGGAGTGAGAAGGTCACAGCCCAGCGGTAGCTGTTGTTAATATATCAGCCCCTGTGTTTTTGACTGTAATTATGCAGTAAACTCCTAGAGGTCTGGCTGAAGTATGTGTATAAAGGGCTCTGGGCCAAACACAGAGGGGGAAAAGAGATATTTTCCCTCTTTTGGAGTCTGTTTCAGAACTATTTTAGCTCTGAGGCTACACTTATTAGGGTTCTGTTCTTTTTATTGTGTGAAATTTAGTGCCACCCACATTAAGATGAGGCATTTAGGTTTTTGTAATGGCTGTTTTGCGTACAGATGACCTGCAACTGTTTCTTAGATTTATGGGGTGGAGCTGGAGGATAAAGTATTGACCTGGTTTGAACAGGAAACTCTGTTCTTTGGTGTTTATGAGAATACAATCCGTCTTTGTTTGCTGAAAAATAACAACAAAGGAATAACACAAACTTGGCTTGAGGTTTGTTGCCTACATATGGAAGACATAATACTATTTCCAGTTCATGGACTCAGATTGGCACCACAGTGACCCAGTCTGTATCCCACACAGTGGCGGTGCATAGTTATGAGGGATTCTTTTGATATTCTTTGAGAGGAGCGCATAGACCTACACTGAATTCAGCATGAAGCTCTCTGCCAATTCAAACTGCTTTCTTTCACAAGGTTATACACATTCCTTGCCCCAAGATTAACTGAAATCAGTTCAAACTAGGGATGTACATTTTCACAAATTCCTATGATCAATCATTATTAAATTAATGATAAATGAATTGGTTGATCGTTAGACTTAATAGTGCAATATGTGTCTGTTACAGTGGCATAGGCTATGGCCAATAGCATGTCAGGGTCTGACTTTGCAAATGCTGCTCAAAACACTTGTTTCCTCACCTAATGAATGAGATGGGTTTTTCATATATAAATAATATATGTGCCATTCAGAATGACTCATGTTGTGGACACTCTTTTCCTGGAGCAACGTGATGAAACACGGCAACTAAACCCAAATAATTCACAATGTTTTATTACAATATTCTTCTCTTTATAATGTTATGTTACATAACAGTCCCAGTCATAGTAATGTTATTATAACACAAGTAGAGACGACATGGGAAAAACATGGGCTCGTCCACAGGGAGCTGACTGGAGGAATACACATACTGTATGGCTTTGCCACAGGGACCACTACTTATGGACATCCAGCCTAGCTCAGGTTCCACAAAACATACAAGTATAGGCCTGGCATCAGACGCCATGGGGGACAAGTTGGATTCAGTCTCCTCACTCCCCTCAAGAACCTGACAATCAGGTTATGCTTTCCCAATGCCTTACCTTCAACTGCATTGTGATGTGCGGGGATAGCGGGCAACATACTCTTTGAGGGTGAAGGGAGACAGCCTTCGCTCCAACTCATCTTGCAGGAAAGAAAGCATGACTGATCGGACATCTTCGGGGGAAGAGCACCATTCAATGAACAGGTTCCACTTCAGCGCATAGAGGCGCCTCAGTGAGAGGGCTCTAGCAGAAATGATGGTGTCTACCACTGCCTGGGGTAGATCACCTTGAATCTTCATGTCGTCTCCAGAGACCAGACATGGAGTTTCCAGAAGTCTGGACACAGGTACCATCGAGTGCCCCGTCTCTGAGAAAGCAGGTCCTTCTTCAGAGAAATGGACCAGGGAGGGGCTGTCATGAGGAACATGAGTTCTTGGGAACCAGGTTCGGTTGGGCCAATACGGTGCAACAAACAAGACCTGCTCCTCGTTCCTCTGACTTTGCACAGTGTCTGTGCGAGAAGGCTCACTAGGGGAAACGCATACTTGCGCAAGCCCCGGGGCCAGCTGTGTGCCAGTGCATCTGTGCCGAGGGTGCCCTCAGTCAGGGAGTAAAACAACTGGCAATGGTTCGAGTCCGGAGAGGCAAACAGATCTATCCCTGGACCGCCTGGGGATGGAGACACCACTCTACCGTGGTGGCGTAGGCTGTCGTGAGAGCTCGTCGGCTGCACGATTGAGCATGCCAGGGATGCAAATGGCACGAAGCGACCTTAGATGCTTCTTCCTCCAAAGGAGGAGATGGCGAATGAGCTGTGACATGCGGCGAGAGCGTAGACCATCTTGATGTTTGATGTCTGTAACTGTTGCAGTGCTGTCCGTTCATGCTTGCCATATAGCGGCCCTTTGAGGCGGCCCAGCGCAAGGCGTACTTTGAGCAACTAGAGGCAATTGATATGCCAATGCAGTTGAGGCCCCCGTCCACAGACCTGAAAATGCATGTCCATTGCACGTGGTCCCCCAGCAAGTGGCAGAGGCATCTGTGAAAATCACAGCATGCCTGCCTGGACACTTGTACTAGGGAAACACCTAGCCGTAGGAACGGGGTCCAACCACGGGCTGAGAGTTTGGCGACAGTGTGGGGTGAAGTGCCGGACGTGACGCTCTGCCATGCTCATCTAGGGACTTGGCCGTGAAGCCAATGCTGAAGCGGTCTCATGAACTCGAGTCATCCACGAACATCATTTCAGCATGCCTATAGCCCAAGCACGTGATACAGCAATCATGACCGTCGGCCGGAGTCCGACATTGACCGCATCCAGAAACACTGCATGACATCTTGAAAATGACACAGGGTCAGATCATGTTTGCTTTTCTAGAAGTGCTGTCTGTGGTGCTGAAGCGCACAGGGGATTTTCCGTGGCTACACACAGAGGGTAGTGCAATCTTGTGAGCATTCACTCTCTGTGGTCACATTGCAACGCATTCTCATCCTTTAACGTCATATAGAACGCTATATGACAAAACGGCGCTATACTACGCACATGGCACCCGTTATCGTTAATATAACACGTGCTGTGAGGGCTAAGTTTAGGTGTGGGGTAGGGTGTGCGTGTCATATTCACGCTAAAGGATTTATAACGTCTTGGGTTCGCGTGTTATATTAACGATAAAGGGTGCCATGTGCGTAGTATAGCGCCGTTTTGTCATATAGCGTTCTACATGACGTTAAAGGATGAGAACGAGCTGCACATTGAGACCAAAGAGATCTTGGCTCATTTAGTTACACTAAAAGTAGATGGACTCTCGAGCGAGATCTCCTTTCGGCAGAATCGCTTCTAACGTACGTCATAGTGAGCTGACGAAGAGGAACTCGGAAGAGGTGCGCTAGCTTTACGTGTTTAATGGTTGAGCAGCACGCGCATGATCCTGCTTAATTGACGATCGATACATTTTTGCGATTAAATGTATTATCCACAATTAATCGATTAATCGTTAACATCCCTTGTTCAAACCCCTAGTGCATATTAACAACAGTACACCTGTAAAATGCCAGAATTAGGCAAGGGCTAGTTTTCATCTGTAGTCCTGTTGGCCAGTTGTACAGAAAAGCATAAAGCCTAACAAACAATGGACAATTATAAAAGTACTGTACATCTGTTGTAGTACAGCTGTGTTTGTCCGCTACAGAAATAGCTTCAGCAGAGAAACAATCTGAAAGTGTTAAAGCTCAGTAAAATTTGTTCTAAAAACATTTTTCATCATTTTTTAGTCTAATCCGCAGAATTCTGCAGATCCCCCCCCCCCCCCCCCCCCAAATGTTAAAAATGTGTGCAGATTTCATTCAGGCCTACACCTTGTATCAGGTGTAGCTCTTCTCTGTGTGTGTGTGTGTGCCGTGTCGGAGCGGTGACGGGCATCACGCTGTCCTGCTGGCTGTCATGAGAGAGGGCAGACAGCTGTGCTCTGCTGAGCTCAGAGTCGTGTATGAGAATTCATGCGCTGACAGAGACAGATGACAGCTGAAAGGAAGCAGCCTGCTGGAAGAACACCTCCATATCTCACACTGCCTCGCCTAGACCACCCCTTTAGAAACCCCCTACATCATAACTCGCTCTTTCTTTCTTCGCTCTATTACTCTTATACTGTTATTGCTTCGCATGCAGTATTGCATTGAACAAAACTGAAACGCACAAAATAATACATTATTTTTCAATAACATATTCAATACAATATTATTCCGTATTGAGCTACATTATTACAGCATTAGATGGCAGCCAATATTTTACGAGTGAGTCGGTAGGAAAGACTTTTATATTGACAGAAACTGAAACAAGGTTGTAAACAATAAGATGCAACTTACAAATGCATTGACTTGCAAAGATATCGCTTTTCTCAGCGGATATTCAAAGAAATTTTGTGAATATAAATGTAAAATTGACCAAAGAATATCAGCTAGATACAGATAATACACTTGCTTTGTCAAACTCATAATATTGTACTCTACATAATACAGTAAGTTTCAGTTCTAAAGTGAAATTTCAGAATTAGTAATGCAGGCTTGGGCTCAACTGTTAAACTTTTAAATTGAGTTTTGAATTCTTTGATTTGATCCTTATAAAAGTGGGCTTTTAAAGACACTCTGTTGTAGTTTCAAATTTATTTACACTCTTGTGCTGTTGAACTGATGTATAAACACAATATTACACTCTTAACCGTGCTTTGCCTATGGCCGAATCACAATCGTGCTTATATAGAGCGTCATTCCATGGGTACTTGTATTATATTATATTGTATTGTATTGTATTGTATTATATTATATTATATTATATTATACCAAGTAAAGTAATACCTTTTAAAAAGTTCTCTCACTCACTCACTATCCTTCTTTTCCGCCTTCCATCTGGAAGAAAATTTTCATTGCAGTACATTCATGATTCATACTCTTTACCACGCGTTGTCTTTTATCGCAGCCGTGGCTCATTGTTGCACTCTACTTCAAGTTGTTTTAAACCACATGACATATTTTAACTTTCGATCTTCTTTCTCTTCTCTCTTTTATGTTGTGCTGTCCTGCCCACCCGTGATCTTGACCCTATGCTGACTCACAGGTAAGCCTCTCCATCCTTGTTTCATTATATGTCTCTGTCGTGTGAAGTCTGAATTCCATGTCCTTGTCTCGTCTGAGCTGTCTGATTCCACCCACATCTTTCTGGAACTTTTTGAAAGCCACCACGACTTTACAACTCTCCATGATTTAAAAGGATAACCTTAGTGGATGGGATTATCAAAACAGAATTTGGGCTTGTGGGCTTGTCTGAGATTTTGCCATACAGAGGACATTTTCCCTACATACTTGTCTTATGCCTGAGTTATAAAGGGCTGTCTTTTGGGATGGAGAAATATGTGCTGAAAGAGGAAAAGGCATTTATGAAATAAAGTAATGGTATGTGCTTTTATCAGCATGATGAGCTTTCGGTATGCTGTGGGTTGGGTTACTGTACATTGAGGTTTAGTTGGGCCAAATAACAATGTGAGGTCAGGGACAGCGACTTCAACGCTGCTGTATTAATCTGTACACTATAGGGACAGTCTGAAGAACGAGTAATGAAAAAGTTACGTAATGAAGGTTATGTAAGTGTAATTTAATGTTTCTGAGATGACCAGCACCACGACATGATGACAGATTCCTTTGTCTCACCCAACCCCATGAGTTTTCTCTGTTTTAGGGGTGGGCGATATAGATAAATCTAATCATATTACATATTACTTACACACACATGACATATTACTTTTATCAATGCGTTCAACACATTTTTAATGACACAAACCATGATAATCTCTTAAATATATATATTTTATTTTTTTAAATTTTTTGTGCAGGTGTAAATAATATAAATGAATGTAATCAATTTGATTTATTTACTTCTTTGTTTGATCCATATTTGAGTGATAGTGCAAATAAATCAAGTCAGTGCTTTGAACCAATTTATTATAACTGACAGTTAAAAATAAAGTAAATAATCCACAGATATACAGTACAGCCTTATTATCCATTAGAACCTATTAGTCGGTTATCTGTTTACTTAACCAGGCACTTTCTATTATATGCTTTGCTGTGTGTGTGTGTGTGAGTGCGGGTGTGGGGGTGTGAGAAAGAGGGAATAGGGGTCATAACAACGCCCATCGGCAGTATCTCATTTCATAGGTGAATCTGATAAGCATGACAGGATGCCGTAGAGGAGAGAGGGATGAGAACAATGAGGAGAGGAGAGCTGTGGGGCTGAAGGGAAGGATCTTCGCAAGGAGTTTTTAACTGTTTATCATTAGGGACGGACAAAGCTGTTGAAACCAAATTATAAAATTAATTACATAATCACGAATAATACAATTAATCACATAAATCAATATACATCTTATTGCAATTTGTCAAACCTAGAACTGGTGACAACAGGAACCTCTGAAAAACTGAACTCTCCACCTTTCTGTCATAGCAGAGCTTCAAATAGTAATATTGTTTTGATAAATAATAGCTTTAGCTATAAAAATACACAATCACAAACAATTGCTGACCATTTTCCACCAATTTTCTCTTGTACCTGTTTGATACAAGTTTTATCCAATTTTTGGTTCCTAACTGAGGCTCTTTCACCGGTGAAAAGACAAGCATATTACAGGGTTTTCTTTGCTGCCCCTCTTATTAAAAATGATTTGTGCCCTTGTGGGTAACTTTACCCTTTTCCAAGAAGCTCCTCGTGCTGTTGTTCTGTCTTTCTGTTCTGTCTGTAACATGACAATGAGTTCACAGTATTAAAATGGCCCCCACAGTCACCAGATCTCAACCCAATAGAGCATCTTTGGTATGTGGTGGAACGGGAGCCTCGTGCCCTGGATGTGCATCCCACAAATCTCCATCAACTGCAAGATGCTATCCAATCAATATGGGCCAACATTTCTAAAGAATGCTTTCAGCACCTTGTTGAATCAATGCCACGTAGGCAGTTCTGAAGGCGAAAGGGGGTCAAACACAGTATTAGTATGGTGTACCTAATAATCCTTTAGGTGAGTGTGTGTCTGTGTGTGTGTGTGTGTTTGAAAAACTCGAACTCGAATCCTTTGAATCCACTTTTTTATTTTTTACTTCTTGTTCATTACTGTTTTTCAAGGTATAGCCTACCTGTTGAAAATTTTCTTCAGAAATTCTGTAAGTTAACTACAGTTAACACTCATGTACTGATAAAACCAGTTAAACCATTTAATGTTAAGTCAATTACTGTACAAAATGTGGTCTTCAAAATAGCTTATTTAACAGTGATCCATTTACACCATTCTGTCTGTTGTGTCATTAATGGACTGCAGACTGATATTGTGTGAGTATATGTTTGTTCAGTAATTATGTCTTTTGAGTGTAATCCCTCCCTTGGGTGGCACTTTGTGCTCAAGTGTGCTCAAGTAGGGGTGAACTAGTCAAACAAGAGAAACCCACTGATGTTGGCTTAACTTTCAACCAGCTCCTCCCTTCACCATGTGTCCCACTGCTTTCTTATTCCCACCTTGTGACTACTGGGAGACATGATAAAGATGCTGTGAATTCTCCAGTGTGATTCCCTTCTCAGCACAGTTAATTGCTGCACTCTGTATATTCCCAGATGCTCAGACACATTGTTGTGACAGTGGAGGTATTCAGCTCCAGGATGTGTCCAGATTTTTTTTTTTTGCTGACATTGTAAAAAAAAAAAAAAAAAAAAAACACATTTACAAACTTTTGTGACAAAAGGTCACAAACTTTAATTTTTAATGAATTGGCCTCACCCACACAAAGTTGAAATGAAATAAAAATTTTCCATCCATCCATCAGACCATCCATTTGTCTATCATTCTGACTGTATGTCTGTCATTCTGTCTGTCTATCCATTATTATGTCTGTTGTTTTGCCTGCCTGCCTATCCTTCTGTCTGTCTTACTATTGTTCTGTCTAACCATCGTTAGGTTTCATCATTCTGCCTGTCTATCATTCTGTCTGTCCATCTGAATATTGTTGTCTATCCATCCTTCTGCCGGTCTTATCATTCTGTCAGTCTGTCCATCATTCTGTCTGTCTGTCTGTCTTTCTATCCATCATTTTGTCTATTGCTCTGTCTGTCTGTCTGTCTCTCTTTCAGTTTATTATTTTGTCTGTCCTCCTGCCTGTCTGGCTGTCTGTGTGTTTATCTGGCTGTCTATCATCCTGTCAATCATTCTATTACTATGTCTATCGTTCTGTTTTCTTTTCTGTCATGTAATGTCATTACAGTAATTATGAATTAATTGCAATAATGCAATCAAAGAACACTGTGCATGCATGTGGATGGCTGTGCACATAGACTATTACTTTAGACATTCTTGACCTTTGAAAACCCTGTACTTCCATCAATTCCCTCCTCACATTCATTGTCTTCCCATCTCCCCTCAGGAGCAACTCAACTCTCACTGCAGTGACAATCATTTCATAATAAATTCATAGAGACTCCACCAGAAGAGCAGTTTATGTGAGAAATGGCAGGTTTCTGAGTTTAGAGGATTTTTATGTGGTGAAACAAAACTTTTTTTGTTGTTGTTGTTGTATGTGTGTGTGTGTGTGTGTGTGTTTATAAAACTGAAGAGCTGAATCTAAGAGACATTTTTTTTTTTATGAGAACGAATTACTACCTGTTCTCTCAGGTATACATACAGCTTGTTTGATCTCTCTTTCTCTCTGAGATCCTTAGGGAAACTGTTTAGCATTTGTACAAATTGAGTACTTTGATGAAAACATGGATTTGGATTAGTTTGATGAGCAACTTTAATGGTAGGAAGGGAAAATGGCAAGATTAGATTGATGTATTTATTTTTTATTTTTTGGTGTTGAATAATCAAGGTAAAGCCTCTATTGGGAAGGAAACATATACCTGTCCTACCGTGTGTATACCTCATTATATTTGAGCATGTACGTGAGCTAAAGAGAGGCATATTGAGTCTGTTAACTCGTATGTGTACTTAGCAGTGTGTGAAAAGGACTGAGTTTTGCAGTAACAGCTGCTGTGCAAACAGAAGAACGTTTAATTGAGATCCAGTCGAGAGGTAAGATGAGATTGCCAACATCTACCCTACCCAATCGGAGCAACACCCAGCCAGGAGCTGAACAGCTGTGGAGCTCATTACTGTATATGTGTATGTGTTTGTTCATTCCCATTTGCAACTATAGCTTAAAGCACTTTAAGTGTGTGTGTGAGAGAGAGAGAGAACAGGTGTTAGCAGTTTCATCACTCATCTACCTGAGGGTTTCAGCTTTGTGAAATAACTGCCCTAGTCTCGGCCTCAGACAGCAGAACCATGACCTATTCATGGACTGTCTGATGAGATCTCGATGCTGTCTTTGATCTGATTGGTTGGCCAAAACTGTCAACGTCCTAGTTGCTAGTTTTCAGTGGCTGTGCCCGAAATCTACACTCAAACCACTACTCCCTACCCCCTATGTAGGGGGGTAGGGAGTAGAGCACTATAAAGTGAGCTCACCAGCATAATAGAAACGCCACTTTCGGACACTACTCAATCGTCTCTTGGCGCCGGCGTCGATTACGTCATTTCTGTCGCCCGTCCACTATTTTTACGATCAGCGCAATGCATGATGGTATGTAGGGCTTGGGTTAGTGACCATCTGTTGTAGACTACTTTTCAAAATGCATTCTGGGATACATTGAGTGGACTATATAGGGTATAATAATCATCACTATACATTCGAAAAGCACTACAAAATGGCGAGCTCACTATATAGTCCACTATATAGTGAGTAGTGGGAGATCAGTGCAATGCATGATGGTATGTAGGGCTTGGGTTAGTGACCATCTGTTGTAGACTACTTTTCAAAATGCATTCTGGGATACATTGAGTGGACTATATAGGGTATAATAATCATCACTATACATTCGAAAAGCACTACAAAATGGCGAGCTCACTATATAGTCCACTATATAGTGAGTAGTGGGAGATCAGCGCAATGCATGATGGTATGTAGGGCTTGGGTTAGTGACCATCTGTTGTAGACTACTTTTCAAAATGCATTCTGGAATACATTGAGTGGACTATATAGGGTATAATAATCATCACTATACATTCGAAAAGCACTACAAAATGGCGAGCTCACTATATAGTCCACTATATAGTGAGTAGTGGGAGATCAGCGCAATGCATGATGGTATGTAGGGCTTGGGTTAGTGACCATCTGTTGTAGACTACTTTTCAAAATGCATTCTGGGATACATTGAGTGGACTATATAGGGTATAATAATCATCACTATACATTCGAAAAGCACTACAAAATGGCGAGCTCACTATATAGTCCACTATATAGTGAGTAGTGGGAGATCAGCACAATGCATGATGGTATGTAGGGCTTGGGTTAGTGACCATCTGTTGTAGACTACTTTTCAAAATGCATTCTGGAATACATTGAGTGGACTATATAGGGTATAATAATCATCACTATACATTCGAAAAGCACTAAAAAAAGGGCGAGCTCACTATATAGTCCACTATATAGTGAGTAGTTGGAGATTTCGGACACAGCCAGTCTTAAGCTTCATTTACAAAGTTATTAGAAAATCAGAAAGATATTTGTCTGGATGGTTGGATGGATAGATAGATAGAGACAGATAGACAGATAGATGGATGGATGAACGGACAGACAAACAGATAGATAGATAGATAGATAGATAGATAGATAGATAGATAGATAGATAGATAGATAGATAGATAGATAGATAGATAGATAGATAGATAGATAGATACGTCTGTTACGTCCGTTTATGACCGTTTTTAGATTTGCATGCCCCAATGGTCATTTGAACATGAACATTGGTCGATTTACATCAGATGTAAAACACAGACCAGAGCTGTGCTAAACAGTCATCATGGCAGAACATGGCCTGGTTCAATCGTGTTTGTTATTCCACATCCGTGATGAGACCAAAGCACTCAGCACATCCTCAGGCTAGATGTACAGAATTGAATGGGCAGATAGGAGAATGGCAACCATGATTGACAGATTGAGGGGAATGCATACAACACATTCACGTATCATACCACTCTACTAACACACTGCTTATGCTTATTTCATTGACTACTACTGCTGCATTTACATTGGATAAGGGGATATCACTGGGGATGACTGTGAAAAGACAGAATTGTTGACAGATCAGCCCAATGAAGTTTAGAGGAAGAAGCGGAGAAGAACCAGGTATTTTATTTTATTCATTATTTTATTTTATTTAATCAGTATTTGTATTGAGAGCTATTAGTGGAGATGTTCAGTGAATCTTTGCATATTTTAGTCTGTTCCTTACACAAAGCTGTCAAATTCAGTAGACACAAAACGTAAGAGCTTGAGTGGTATGGAGTTTGATGGAAGAAACATAGTCAAACAGAGTTGTAACAATGACAGAATTTTCATTTTGAGGTAAATTGAACTATTACTTGTTTGAAGATTAATAGATTGGACGAAAATATTTTTAGTTCCAGCCCTCATCTGGACCCTATTTAGCTGTTTTACACTTACATCTTTGACCTCTGACATGATTGAGTAGATCTCATACACAGAAAGATCATTTAAATGATGGACAGTCTTCTCATTATTGGCTTGTTGTGCATTCAGTCGATAGATGTGTCTGCATGTAGGTGCGCATGCGCATTGTGTGCATTTTTAAACAAGTATGACAATGAGGATCATCCCTGAGGCGGCGTCATTAGCTCTGTCCAAGCCCCTCTCTCCCCAATCCATTCAGGTTAACGTCACTCTTGAAGCTTGTGACAGCTCCCCAGGCACCCATCTTAGGAAGGCTAGACTGTGCGTTCGAGGATGCAGCTTCGAATAAAAGCATCTTGCCTTTGAGCCTCAGCAGTGTGTTAATAGTTAATGTCCTGGCGGCCTCCACCCTGCCTGCAATATTCAGCGGAATATGAAATAATCATGAACACTGATGGAATGAAACCTGCTAATTTGACTAACCCAATTTTTTTTTCTTCCACAGAGCAAACAGTCTGCGATTACGGGTCGTATCAAATGCAGTATTGAAGGGTCACATTGTGAAAAGAATATTGTTACAATTTTAGAGCGCATGTCAGACGTAGACGTCTTTGAGTTTTTATGAGCGGTTGACTCAATGCATTTCGTCTTCTAGTAGAATTTTATATGTAGGACAACTGTTACAGTACGTTTTACTGAGTTACAGAAGTGAAGCAGCCCTCAAATGAGAGAATGAGACTGGCGAAGATGTTGCAGAATGGTGTTTGTTTGCCTAAATTCTTTTTTTTAATTATTATTCATTCAAATTGCCATTAGCTGCAGGTGCTGCTACCTAAAATTAAATTTAGAGTTGGTTCCAGTGGGAGATTCTTTGTTCCTGTTGTTTGGACCCTAGCCATCCCTTCAGACTGATTGCAAAAGGTCTGGACTCCATAGCAGCTTTCATTGTCCATGGACGCCCAGATGCCGCCTGACTGACGTAAAGCAACCAATCACAGTTCGTTCTGTTCAGCGGCATCTCTAGAGGCGTTAAAAGTCGGGAATGCAAACTTGTGGATGTATTTTAATTAAAAAGCCAATGCCTTGAACGTCACATACTTTTGAAAATCCAACATTTAGTTGACCCTGATTAGCGTTCATTGTCACAGTTTTTCATTTTAACTATTAACTATAGATTAGAGAAACATCTCTTTTCTTTATTCTCTGTTGAAAAGTTGTTTCTATTCTTAAACCTCTTATTCATTCTTTGAACTGGTGTCCTTTGAAAATGTTGGATTTAACCTGCACATTTAGATAATGAAAGTTATAATCACTTTACCTTTCTCAACATCATTGGATAAAAGTAAAGATTTTACAACTGTGACAATGAATGCTAATCAGGATCAACTAAATGTTGGATTTTCAAAAGTATGTGAAGTTCAAGGCATTGGCTCTTTAATTATGTTTGTGAAGTGGCTTTATTTAGTGACTATTTAAGTATGTGAAGTGGCTTTCTTTTTCCATGAGAGGGTTTGGCATCTCAACAGCTTTGTTTCAATGCGAACTGTTAAAGAACGCAACACACTCATCTCCCAGAAATCTCGTTGAATTCAACCAATCAGATGGCGACTTTGAAACTCCTGAAGTGTTTCTAATTTTTTGTGGCATATGCATCAGACGTTCAACCAACTATCCGTGTGTGACGTCTGAGGCCGAGACTATTTTCACCCCGATGTTCCTCATAATCTGAAAAACACGAGGGTTAAGAGGTTTGAATGTTAAGTGAACTTTCCCTCGAAAAAAATTGGAAAAAACTGACATTGCAATATTTACTTTTCTGGCATGTATAAACTGTATATATTGCGATTTGAAGAAATACAGGAATATTCACCAGATGACTTGAATAGCTATATTTAGATTTTAGTTTTTTGGGGAAGTTTGCATATGTTTATTTAAATCGCAGTCTGCGCCATATGGTGATATTGCGTTTCTTTCGATATGCTGTGCAGCCTTACTTTAACATTCTTAATCCTCTCTACTCTCTCTGTCTCTTGCGGAGAAAAATCTTCATGCCACATCAGCTATCTGCAGTTGTCCATTACTTTTTATAGGCGTCCAATGGGCGTCTTAGATCCACAGGCACCGTGCCACCTTCTTCTCATTCCGATTGTGTGTGAGGCCATGTGTAGAGAGAGATCTGCTTTGTACTTTTCCTCCTATAAAGAAGAAAGGATGGGGATGAATGGATGAGGGAGAAGATATGAGGGCTTGCTGACAGCTTAGCAGGGTCAATATCACAACGACAGACATCACTGCCCCTCAAGCCTGTGAGCCTCTCGGCTAGCTCGCAAGAACAAAGAATGCTCAGCCATGTTGGCTCATGAGATCATTTTACAGACCAGAAACCAAGATAAAACTTACGATAAGTTGGTGTTAACGGGGAAACAGGATTTATACATAGGTTTGAATTATTTTCATCGGGATTTAAGCCCATTAAACCAGCTTTCCATTTACTTTAACTCAAAACATGTTGACAATGGTGATTTGAATATATTTTAGATATAATAACATCCTTTTTGCCTGTATAAAATAAATGATCTCTCTGCTCATGCTGAACGATTCAAATTAGCAACTGTTTTCGGACAATTCATTCAAATAACTGGATCATGGAATTATTTTATTTCAGGAATCAGGCTACACAGCCCGTTCTCATACTTCAGCGTCACATAGAACGCTATATGACAAAACGGCGCTATACTACGCACATGGCACCCTTTATCGTTAATATAACACGCGAACCCAAGGCGTCATAAATCCTTTAGCGTAATATGAGACTACCCTACCCTACCCCACACCTAAACCTACCCATCACAGCGCGTGTTATATTAACGATAACGGTTGCCATGTGCGTAGTATAGCGCCGTTTTGTCATATAGCGTTCTATATGACGCTAAAGGATGAGAATGCGTTGGTTTGTTCTTCATTCACAAAAAATGACTGGCAAATAAGATTTGGCCCACACCTATCAAATTGAATGTTTTTGATTAAATAAAAAAAAATAAAAAAAATCGGTTCATATGTAAGAACCCTTCTATAAAAGTCATTTATTTAGGAACTGGCCCACACTGATCACATTGCATACGTTTTATCTATTTAAAAGAACCGGTTCATAAGAGTCATTGTCTTTTTACCAACTGACCCACACTGGTTGTGCTCTGTGTTTTTGATTGTCTAAAAAGATCTGGTTCCTAAGGCCCCGTTTACCACTGGTGTTAAGATGCGCTTTGATTGATCAGATCACAAAGGGGTGACACCAAATTCAGGGTCAGCGCTAAATTCAGGGTCAGCCACAAAAGACTGCCTGCTCTCCACCTACTGACTTAATGTGCAAACATTATGGGAAGCGCGCTAGCCAGACAGGACTTAAACATTAAACACACCAAGCACGATGTTCTCTGGCCATTCCTGGTTTCGAACACACACTCACAGCGTTCGGCGTGTTCTTGCAGCTATCAGAGCAGAAACGAAAGCTTATGCTCTCCAAATGTTTTTCTGTCGTCTCTGGCCTTGTTAATATGTAAATTGATCTAGCTAAATTTGTCCATTAGATTGAAATATCTGAAAAAAAAAAAAAAAAAAAAAACCTTCTCTCAAACAAATCAGGACAGTTGAAAGTAGAAAAAAAAGGTGGATTAAAACACCAAGTGTAGGGATGCACCGATACCGATACCGGTATCTGGTATCGGCCTCGATACCACATTTTCTAAAGTACTCGTACTCGTTAAAAGTCCCCCGATACCGGGGACCGATACCATGTTCTGAGAAATGGGTTAATCACAGGCGCCGAGTGCCCACCCCCAGGCTCCGGCTGCAGCTCAGAGCGGGGAGATGGGGAGACATGTCAGCCGTGTGGAACAGTGATGCGCGGGTCAATGTATAAACAACCCGCACACTACCAACGTTTTCAACTACCCGCCCGCTACTCGGACCGCAAAAAAAGTAAGAAAATATTGTACCCGACCCTCTTCCTGACCGTATTTTTTAAAAGTAGTACATGCTCGTAGCGTCATTGGGCCATAAACGTGTAACAACACAGCATCGCAAGAAGACGTAGCCTACATATAACAACGGCAGCACTTTGGTCATCATCTTTCATTATTTCGGTAAATGTCTCCCACACTTACTCTTTCTATTTGTGTATTTGCGGAGCTTCCACTCCCCAGTCTTCACCTTTTCTCTTGCCGCCTCCATCTCTCTGAAGACTAGTGATCATAGACATGGCCGGTTCGTGAACGAATCGGTTCTTTTTAATGAACCGGTCGAACCAGTACGCTAAATCGAACTGAATCATTCGCATCAGTTCACGTCTTGCGTCAGTGCTGATCCACAAGTGAAGTTACTACAGTTACTCACTTTCAGACATGCCTGACAGTCCCTCCGAGTTGAAATAAACCAATATCCCGAATTATATTTTACTCCAGTAACTCTAACAGTTCACTGAACTGAGACATGTTGTTGATACTGCTGATACTGCGCATCCGCGTATAGTAACGAACGCAGAGGTACAGCGGTTCTCGGATCACACCAGTACAGAACTGAGAACTGTTTAGACTGAGCTTGTGTGTCATCTTCGTGCAAGTTATTCAGCCAATAAATAAATTCGGCCTATATATTTCATAGAAAATTCTATCTAGTACTATATAAATACAAAGGTTTAATTGGCATTTTTTTCCAAACGACCTGACCGACCGCGACCCGAATATCATTAAAAATATTTTTGGATGACCCGTAACTGCGGGTAACCGCTCATTTTGGATCAACCCGTGCATCACTGGTGTGGAACAATTTCAAAGTGAATGGCTTTGGATTAGGAGAATAAGTTTACTTGTAGTCGCCAAGTTACTTATAGTCAGTTGAATGTCTGTTGGGGGACCAAATAAATAAAGTGTTATCAGATATTAAGCTGATCGTACTAATACTCTAGTCTACTAATACTCTAATGACAGTTAGTTGACATGTAATTGAAAAGTTAGTTAGTAAAGTGGACTATCGAAATAAAGTGTTACCCAAGTAATTTAATCAAGGACCTAAAAACCCGTATATAAAAATATTTAAATCATGTTTTTTTTGTTTTTTTATTAAGTACTCAGTATCGGTATCGGCGAGTACTGAAATGCAAGTACTCGTACTCGTACTCGTTTTCCAAAAAAGTGGTATCGGTGCATCCCTAACCAAGTGGTATGTGTCTGGCTCGTCTACATCTCATATTTAGTAGTTTCTCTAGCAATTGGCCCACACTGGTCATGCTATATTTATTGGTTCACTAAAAAGAACCTGTTCATCCGAGCTGAATACCTTAAGACTGAATCAATGCAGACCAGAACTGAATCTGCAATTGAGCTGTTCGTTTCACCCACAACCTCTATCTCTATTGTGCTGTCAATACCTGCATTGGGTGTGATTTATAATCATAAAGCTGGCTGTCATAGGGCTAGTTATTCATGTGTATAGCTGTTAACCTTTAGCCACTGTAGGAACTGAAGATTCACTGCCTTCATGGAACACACACACACTCCTACACACTTGTATGGTTTACGGGGACTCTCCATAGGCGTCATGGTTTTTAGACAATTCAAACTATTATGTCCCCTTACACTAAACCTACCCTTCACAGAATAGTTTTTTGACTTTCAAGAAAAAAACAAAACAAAACACAATTTTGTATGTTTTTAAGCCATTTGGTTTATAAGGACACTGGAAGTGTTTTGTTTTAATACCCATGCCATTTTATAGACATTTGTGTCCTTATAAACCATATGTACAAGAATACACACTTACACAGAGATTTATATGGTGGTGGTAGGCATCTTTGCTTCTCGAGAGGCCTCCATCGAGAAAAAATAGAGACAATCGGTGTTGGATGAGTTGAGTAACTTTCTGAATTACATTAACAGTTTTTGACTACGACGTGTTTTGTTTTGTCCTTAAATTTCACTTTTTTGCTCTCTTTTATGAACTTTTTTCCTCCTCCCTTGATGGCTTTTGTTTTCTCCTCTTTTCCCAGTCAAAGGAGACTCATTGTGACTTCAATTACTTGGAGCTCTGGGTATCTGTCTCAGGTAGACAGGGGCTGAATTGGAAGTGGTGTCAGCTCCTTCATTAAACATTAATCACGGAGGGTCCCTCAGCAGAGCTTCTGAAAGGGCAAAACTAATAAACACTCTGTCGTGGGAAAGACGTGAGCACTTATGGGGGTCCCTTCACAGAGACATGATAAACACCTGGCAGAGGAGTTCTCTCTTCTATTCTCTTCTCTTAGTACCGTATATGAATAGTAGCGTATGCCGTAGTGGTTTATAGTTTTTAGAACTTGCCAAAATTGTTATAGTTTATCCGCTCCCCGGCAACCAACTAGAGGAACATCTGCACACTGACCACAATTCTGCCATTACTTTTTTGGATTTTTCTCTTCTCTTCTCTTCTCTTCTCTTCTCTTCTCTTCTCTTCTCTTCTCTTCTCTTCTCTTCTCTCTCATATAATTTAGTCTCTTATCTCACCTCTTCTCTTCTTGCCTCGAGGCGAGAAGATCTTCTTTCTTTTTTCATTTGACCTCTTTTTTTCTAAATCTCACCTCTTCTTTCACCCCTTCTCCTTAAATCTCATCTTGTGTCTCACCTTGTGTCTTAATGTCTCATTCTCTTGTCTTTTCTCCTTAAATCTAATTTTAGTTGCTTTCGCACCGTGTAGTTCTAGGAACTTAGTTCCAGGAATTAGCCATCCTGAGAACTAATAGTTCCCTCAGGAACTTTTCCCTGGTTGGATTTGCCCCGCCAGTAGGAACTCTGAAGCGACGTGAGCCACGCTTGTTGTTGTGACTTTTCTTTTGACTCCGCGGCGGACCTTTATTTTGACGGCGCTGAGAGCCTGAGCAAATAAACTCCAGAGCCTGAGCAAACAAACAGTGTAGCATTCTCCGTGTTCATTCAATTACGATCTGTCTAGCATTCCTGTCTAATACGTATTTAGATATACTGTACTGTTATACATAGAAAGTAGCCGTATATGAAAAGATATTAGCTTATGCCGTGCGGTTTATGTCTAGTGTTGCATAATTGTTTTCCATGTCCGTGGAGTAAGTATATAGGCTTTAATCTGTGTGTTTACACAGCTTTTTTTTTTTACAAAAAATGGTGGATGGTGGTATTTCACATGTGTTTTGCCAATCAGGATACACTAACGTCCCTTGTAGTTCCTATAGTGCTGGTTTGGACCCTACACTGAAGTAGGAGCTAAATTAGTTGCTCCAAAAGGAGTTCCTAGAACTAAAACCGTTTCTAGTTCCTGTGGTGAGAACGCGTGAAAATCGTTCAAGTTTATCCGCTCCTCGGCAACCAACTAGTAGAACATCTGCATTTCGCCCGATGACCACGATTCAGCCATTACTTTTTTGGAAGTTTTCTTTCTTTCTTTCTATTTTCTTCAAGCAAGTCCTTTTAAAACAGGTGCTACAGCGGTGGCTGACTGACTTACTGTTTAAATCTAGCGGGTTTAATGTCTCGCAAATATAATGATGCTGGTAGTGACGATTCTGTCTGACCAATCAGTGATCTGCAGTGCTTTCATGTCACATTTTAGAATCGATACGGTACGCTTGGAACCTCAACAGAGGTGGTACCATTTAAAGCGAGCTATACCGTACCATACCATGTAGTGGAAAAGTGCCAAAGCGTGCCGTACTGAACCGTGCTGTACCGTACCATGCTGTGGAAAGGTGCCATATGAAAAGGTTCCTCTGGTGCAAAAGCCCCTTTTGTCTCATCTCTTTGTCTGAAAAAAAAAGCTTTGGTCTGATACACAACTTTATTTGTATTGGTCCTAGTTTTGTTATGTAGGGAAGAGATATTTCTTTGCCTTCATAATTCCATGTAAGAGTAGGTCAGTAGATTACCTCATATCTGGCATCATGCATGTTATTTCAGAAATTCATTAATTATTCACTCTGTGTTGCGGCAGCTGTGTTGAAATGCAGACCAGGGGTCTGTTTGAGTTAAAGAGTTTGTGCCGGTCTGACAGGCTCACTTGTTTTATGGGTCTGTTATTATTATTGTTATCTTGAGACGCTGGCAGAAAGGGAAGAAGCCTCCACGGCGAGGGTGTTCCGGCCCCCGGTCAGTCTCCGCATGCACATTCCAAGGCGGTGTGCTGGAGGTATCCTGGAGAAAACTGAGGAGATGAATTTCCCAGTTCCAAAGGAGAGGTGTCAGACAGATGCATGCTGGGATAGATCTCACACTTATCATTGCCCAGAACATTGCACTCAGAAATGAGACACACCTGGGCTCTAACTCGCACTGTGCTTGAGTACATCTGTCTCTTTGTTGGATAGATGAGTGTGGCATGTGTATATGTAAGTGTGCAAAGACATATAAAGTACCAAAGCGAACATATCTGCCATCTCTTTATGTTTGTCTGGGCTGTACAATGTCTGGCATCTTTATGTCCAGCAGCAGGTGGTAGAGGAGAGGGCAGAAAGTCACGTTGACATAATTTACCGGGACTACGGAATGGCTTCCTGCTGGGTTTTAGACTTGAAACACAAAGCAGATGTTGCCTGAAAGAATTCACAAGACAGTTTTACTGAATGTATACATTCGTCTGCTGCTCAGCCTGCTCGGAACATTCCTCCCAAAACCAGGTGAACAGGAAATGAAAAAGATGCGGAGGGGATGGATGAGGTACTTCCAAGTGGAAACTCTCGAAGTAAATGCGAAACTCGTAGATGTCTGTGAAATGCTTGCGTTTTCGCCTGGAAGATGATATTTTGTAGATATTACCGTCTGCTAATCTGTTAAAGTGTTCCCTGTTGGATCTTAAAACGACATTCAATAGATGTTTTCATGACATTTATGATTTACTTTAAACACGATTTTGAAAGAACACTGTTATGCTTTCTAGATGTTGCACTCCTTTACAGATGTCAATGCATGTGCTTACTGGTGGTTAGCATTGATCTTCTCTAATCTCGCACCAAAAGGCATTTTTCTTCTGATGTCAGAAGATAAAACTATTGAAACTTGGCAGCGACTTAAAGATTGTTCAACTTTTTCTTTAAAGTCAATTCCCTTGAGGCATTTGAACTGGAAATTCAGCCAATCTCCACAGGCTGAAAGCTAAAGCCGTTAGCTAGAACAGAATCATTCTATTATCATGTCTCTGAGGGGTTGTACCGTGTGTATCTGGCAGTGAGAAATCCCGCGAGTCTCTTTGTCATCAGGTGTTTCTCTGATGGATATCACTGAAGTTCGTCTAATCCACTTTCACTGATTAAGATTCTATTAATGACTCGTCTTTTTCATGGTTGCTTTGCTGAGGTGCAATTCAAGCCTGTTCTTCAAAACACTTACAATAAATACTAAACCTTAATACTTTTTTTTCTTTTCTATGAGCATTTATTTCTCAAATAAGTCAGTTTGTTGAGGAGAGGTATGGTATTAATTGTTTTTGACTTTTATTAAAATGTATACATTTTTATTAGTTTGCCTGGGATTCAAACCCATACTGTTTGAGTTACAAGAATGCAAACAGAATATCCAGGAGAATTGATGGTTCGGTTCTTTTGGCTTGGGCCGACGAGCAAGCAACCTAGCAACCGTCCAAAGCACCTTAGCAACTCTCCCAAACACCCTAACAACACCTTAAACAGCAGAAACACATTAGTATGCCTATGCAATCACCACTAATTTTCTTGAGTAAAAGAAAAATAAATAAATTGTCTCTTATTATTTCTGTGCACTCTTTTTAATGTCAAATAACTTGGGAATTGATTAAAAAAGCAAGAACAAAGTGTGTTTACTCAGTAATTTTCACATAAGAGCTAATCTCTTTTTGTTAGAAGTTTAAATTACAGAAAGAAATTTTTCTTATCTTTTTTTCCCCTTCTTTTTTTCAAGGCTGAATGCAAGCATTAAATTCAATGTTTACTACTCATTTAATCTATTTTTCCTTCTTTTCTTTTTTTTGCTGCTTTGCTTTTTTGGTCCCTAATGGCTTTGTTGTGTAACTTTACGGGTCATAAAATTGCATTTTATGTATCCGAGTTGAAACAGGGAAAGCCAATGACTGGGTGTGTTCACCGTGACATTACGTTATCACTGTTGCGCGCTGTAATGAGCACTTCTTTTGTCTAGATGTGACAGACAGTTTAATGATTTCTGAGGGGAGGCGGTGGGCAGGCTTGCGCCTTCAGTCTCTGAAACATTACACCTTCCCTTTAGATGTCTCTGCCGTGGCCTTGACAGCCAGATAAGTGCCGGCGGCAGCTTTTAGGCTCCGTCTCAGCCGTTACCACTTGGTACATTAACCTGCATGTAGGTGGAGAGGTTGGTTGGAATAATGAACTGCCAACTCTTGGCTGATTTTCCTAGTTCACCTCAACCCTTTGGGACGCTTGTGTTGATTCATGTTTTGTCAAACACGCTCACAGATATTAGAAGAGAGAGGCGTGTATGATTTTGGAAAGAGCAATTTTTGTGTCTCATGTTTATTTCTTTCAAGAACAAAAAAGAAATTCTTTTGAAATGGAGGCGAATGCTTCATATTCATGTCCTTTCTCATCCACCCTTAATGAAAGTCTGGTATACTGCACCGAGCTAAAGCTCTTCTTTGTGATGCCTTGATGCAGTAATTAGGAGAGATGTTAAATTATGTCTGGGACGGAGAGAGGTGTTCGGGGCGCTCACACACCCCATCTTCTGCTGATTAGAGACCTGCCAAACAAAGCTCTTTTGTTTTGTTTTTTCCAGGGCTGTGCGTTCTGGCTCATAGTTGATCTGGGGTTGTTGAAACATCCTGTGGAATATATAATTTCGCTCTAACTGACTTGGGAGACTTGTGACTTGTCAGTCACATCAGCTGAGAATTCTGGGAAGGGGATCTGAAATTGAAAGCATCCTATTAAATGTTTCCTAAATGATTGATGGTTTGTCACATCGTTTCACAGTGAGTGGATCCAAATTAGTCTGCTTGCTTGTCTGTTAAAGTGATAGTTCATGCAAGAATGAAAACCCTAAATTAAATTTGTTTGTTCTTTTTTGGAAGATTGTCAATTCAATCTTAAATTAGTGACAGTAAATAACACATGCAAAGTGCAACATTGTTGTTTTAATTCATATTTATTTAAAATAATATTTAATAAAATAATTATAAATATGTTTGGAGAACTTGATAAATCTGTGAAAAAAACAAATACTTTATTATATTATAAAGAAAATTTGAATAAAAAAAGAAAGTGGACACAGTAAACAAGTAAAACTAGACACAGAGTACACACGCTTTTATCCAAATGTTACAATGCACATGGACATAATATGAACTGTATTCCAGCAATAGAAGAAAAATAGGTTATTCACAAGCAATAATTTTGGTGTCAGTGCTGACAAATTTGCTTTCTGTAAAGTGTGCGATTGAATACTTTCAGTCAATAACAGGCACAATTTGGCTTGTTCTCCTCACAGAAAGCTAATATATTAAATGGCTTTAAAAGACTTGAAATATAGTGCACAAGTTGTATGGATTCTTTTTATACTCCTGTGTTCATTTAATGTGTTCGTTTCATGTCAGCTGGTGCCCGGGTGTGGATGGACATTTGAGCCAGTCTGTTCTCACTTCTCACGCCTGCCCTGATCCCTTTTCCTCTGTGAATAATAGTGAAAGACGTTCTCAATAGTCTGCATTTCCTACATCTGCACAGGTCCTGTGCAAGCACTAATATATTTGCCTTAAAGTCTCTCTTGACACTTTCACTTGTTTCTCTCTCTCTTGTTCTCTTTCTGTCTCCTACATTTTCTTTCATGTGGCAAGTCCTCGCTCACCTCAAACAGAGTTTCTCAACATGAAAGCGAGTTCTCTGCATTTTACTAAAGCTTGTTTAGGGGAGACACCATTTTTGATGTGATCTTGTTGAAAGGACCCATCATATAAAGCTGTCAGCGATTAAGAGGAGAACATTAAAAGTTATGCCTTTTTATATGGTCCATTTTATAGTTAAAATAGTTTTGTGTTAATTATAAACAAATGTATCCAGGTCTTAAAATGTATTAAACATGTTGGTGATTTGCCAGAGTATAAAAACTATGCTATTTGGCTAAAGATCATTTTACTTAACAAAACAATTTTTCTACTAATAGAAAACTGAACTTATATTTATCTCTTTGATACTATTAAATTAAAAAAAAAAATGTATTCGTTTTGTTCACACTTTCTGAATATTTAATAAGGGTTTTTATGGCTGATTTGTGAAAATAAAGTAGTAAATTTTTTTTTGTTTTTTTTGTTCAATTAATCTCCCTTTTCATTGTGGGGAAAGTATTCAAGAACTTTCTTCAAAAAGTCAAATTTCTTTATAGATGCTATTTTCATTTGTTGGTGGACATCATAGAAACTGTGCATAACATCTCATCTCAGTATCATATACAGTAGATGATTACTGGAGTAAAAAATCCTTAATTTTACCTAACTTTCTCCTATTCACAATAAAGGGGTCATGGGAAAGTACATACTTTATAGTACTTTAGTATGTAGTAAAACAATATAGCAGTGTTGCAACTTGCAACCTATCCTAATCATGATACTGTATCTCGACACAATACTCCAATTGTGCACTGTTTGTGTCTATCATCCTAGACAGCTGTGCATCATTAAAATAGCAAAGTGCATCTTTCACCTTGAGTTCCTCAAATGGCACATGCAAAATATCCCAACCAGAAACACAAGTACATTAGTGTGTGTGTGTTTGCGATACTGCAGGGTATTACGCATAAATACGTCTCACTTTGTATCTCTTGTCTTGAATTTTATTGGCCATTTCCAGCAGTAATAGCCAATCTGTTAATGCTCATTCTCAAATGTCAAACTGCATAAGTTTTTTTTTTTTTTCTCCAACCCTTCCAATGAAGATATTTTATCTGCTGGCTCTTCTTGACGTTTTTTCTGTGCACCACATTAGCTTTTCCCCCACAGTCTTTGTGGAAACGAGGGAAGGGAGAGAGAGACCACCTGCTACAGGAACTCTGCTGTGGCACATGTGAGCACGATTCTCTCGTTGTGTCATTCTTGCGGGAAAATTTTGTTTTATCAAAATATTGTCTCTCAGCTGACTATAAATGAATAAATTACATTGTCGGGCACAGATGTTTCTGCTTATGTCTTGGCAAAGCCGTCGGCTTTCATTATTGTTCAATTTGAATGTTGGTGTTTTTTCCTGGAAGCATTTTTTAATGTTTAACTGGCTAGAGCTTTGCACATCCAGAAGATGTTTTGATAAGATGTTTTTCCACTTAATTTTATGTGTATATGTGTGTGTTCTGTTTTGGAAGGAGGAAACTGACTCTGAGATTCATCATATTCTGTAAACAAACACATCAAACGTAAAGTTGTGTAAGAAAGAAAGTTTTTTTTCTCTCTCTCTCTTTTGGAAGTACTTTTAACACATTTCAGGCATAGCAAAAGCAAACAATGATCCAATCATAGACTCTTAAGCACTTGTCTATTTAAACCCAAACAGATTTGTAATTTTTTTTTTTTGCAGTATGTATATACATACATATACTGTACATATATATATATATATATATATATATATATATATACATACACACTCACCTAAAATATTATTAGGAACACCATACTAATACTGTGTTTGACCCCATTTCGCCTTCAGAACTGCCTTAATTTTACGTGGCATTGATTCAACAAGGTGCTGAAAGCATTCTTTAGAAATGTTGGCCCATATTGATGATTGGATAGCATCTTGCAGTTGATGGAGATTTCTGGGATGCACATCCAGGGCACGAAGCTCTTGTTCCTAGCCTGGCATGCCAGACCTACATCAATATGTTAGGTCTGGAAACTCTTAATTGACAGGGCTCAATCCGAGGGGTGGGATAAACGGTTGTCTTTCAAATTCTCTCTGCACGCAATTGGATAGCGCTACACCCAATCAGAGCAAAGAAGAAGGTGACTTACTCAGCGGAGTAAGTTTATATATTAAACTTTTACCGTATCCAGTCCAGCTGTCAACATTGAACATTGAAATAAGGGAGATTTCCCGGAATCCATCCCCAAAATAAGGGATTTTTTTTTTGTTTTTTTACACGACCCACAAACTTTAAAAATAAAACACTAATCATTAAAAGTCTAAAGAGTTTATAACTAGCCTAGGCTACATATGTGTGAGA
Organism: Pimephales promelas; assembly: GCF_988280905.1. Taxonomy (NCBI): domain Eukaryota; kingdom Metazoa; phylum Chordata; class Actinopteri; order Cypriniformes; family Leuciscidae; genus Pimephales; species Pimephales promelas. Next base: position 22,029,187 of record NC_142773.1, read on the forward strand.
GAGAAAGGGACAGTAGGCCTATGTGTGTGTTTGTGTGTGTGTGAGAGAGAAAGAGACAGTGTGTCATTAAAAAAATAATATCATAGAGAATGTTTAAATACTAATATCAGCTTACGAGGGAAACGGAGCTGGAGTAGTGGTGCTTCGGAGTGTTGGAGATGATTCGGGAGAGGTCCGTGCACCGAGTAAAGCCTTTATCTTCGACGACACAGCACGAGCGTGGCAAATATTTATAATACAAAGTTGCAAATACCAAGTTGATCGTTTTGCCACAGCTTTTTGTAACAGCGCGCGTGGCGCCGGCCGCACCCGAGGATCAACGACTTAAAACCGAATATGTCCAAGCTGGCTCTGACCGTCGCAACTCTGTCGTCATTTTGTTAAACCCACCCGCCGACTCTATACACGATGTGATTGGCCCTACCAGAGTTGGGGTTTTCCAGCTAAAATGTCTATGGGAGTTGCTAGACCACACTTTGCTACAAAACAATTTTTTGCTGCCGCTAGGGTGCGTCTAGATTTCTAGGCTATCTTGTTCCACCACATCCCAAAGATGCTCTATTGGATTGAGATCTGGTGACTGTGGGGGTCATTTTAGTTCAGTGAACTCATTGTCATGTAACAGAAAACCGTTTAAAAAAGATTTGAGCTTTATGAGATGTTGCATTATCCTGTAGCCATCAGAGGATGATTACATGGTGGCCATAAAGGGATACACATGGTCCGAAACAATGCTCAGGTAGGCCGTGGCATTTAAACTATGCCCAATTGGCACTAAAAGGGCCAAAGTGTGCCAAGAAAACATCCCCCACACCATGTGTGCGTTGGGGTGTAATTCAAGTCAATTTTATTTTTGCTACTTTGGCTGGCTCTACTATAGCTGCCGCAGCCTCTCTGTAAACACCATTCAACTCAATGTCCCGTCCACGGCCCTATCTGATCTCACGAGTAATAGCCTATCAACACTTGCAAGACAGTTACGGGTCCGCTGAGCAGTGGAGCTGCGTGTCGAAAGGACGGCAGCATATTCAGCATATTACTGAAACGGGAATAAACATCACAATCTGATTATCTGTTTCTATGATAACAAGCAGATTTAGTGTCCCAGTCACACCACCGAGAATGGCCGAAGTTACAAATACGGTGTTACACTTAGCAAAGGTTTTTTGATTACTCGCTCACTCTTGAGTGTTTGACGTGAGTGATTTCAATGTTAAGTCATTGTAAAGACGCGTTTACGCATGTCTAGATGTCCTGCGGCGCAATTTAGGCGTTTAGCGTAGTAGACGCGTGAATGAGGCGAATTGACTACCACAGATAATTCTGTCATGGTTTAACTTTGCAATCAATCCGTGTTTAGGAGAGGTTGATTAATTTCCTTCATTTATTAATAGCGTGTGTTTTCGTTGTGCATGATCACAGTTCATAGCCTATGTGTGGGGAAAGGTAAGCTATTAGAGTACAAATATTGCATTAGGCTACTTCATGAGTTAATAAGAAACATTTTACCATTCCTGCAAATGCAATGATGAAGTTCATGTTCTCATGATTTATTTTTATGAATAAAAATTATAATAGCACTCCTAGGTAACCGTGATCGACGTTATGCCACAGATACTGTCAATAGACCTTAACTGTTTTGAACCTGGGACACTCCTTTATGAAATAATGTAATATTGTGTTGTTAATTAAGATATTGATTAATATGTAAGCAGTGAAATCAATCCTGGAGGGATGCAGGCAGTGAAGCGTCTCTCACTGTCTGACTGGTATACTAAAGACTGCAGCTGGCAGCAAACATGTCTGCACCACACAAATGAGGAGGACGTAGAGCTCTGCTGTTGTAAATTCACCTATGTTGTGAGTCTCATCTGAGCGGCTCAGCACATTTGTGGATGGTGACCACAGTGCTAATGGTCTGAAATCGGGACGTATATGTGACTCTCAGCACTGAAGTACCATTTGGCATTCGCCTAAAAGACATACAAATGAAATAAACAGTGATTTACTTTTTTTCCAAGTAGGTCTAAGAATAGTTTTCAGGTACAGAAATTGGATAATCAAATGTAAAATAGCCTTTGTTTTCTGATTAACATTAAAAACAAAGACAGCAGCAGTTTTATTAGGCTACTGTTACTTTAAGAGCTGCACTGATTCAATGTAGTGTTACATATGTGTATTATTTATGTGTAAACATAATTGTTTACGTTCATTCAAGACGTAACCGACTAGGTTTACGAGGATACTCGCCATAGGCATTTTGACAATCTTGTGTGAGCAGACAAGATAAAAATAAATGCTTTCTTTCTATGTTAATTCTAACATTTACTAACTTATTCTTCAAATCAAAAGTTGCTAATATTATTTAATGGACCTGAGTTAACAAGAACTAACAATGAACAGTTGTATTTTTAATAACTAGATTAACAAAGATATAAAATAAATAAAGTATCAAATATATAGCTCATTGTTTGTTAATTTTAGTGTATGCATTAACTAATGATAACTTGTTGTGAAGTGTTACCCATTTTTATAAATTAAAGGTGCCATACGTGATTCTCTGCAGATTTGTTGCTGTTGTTGTTGTTATGCTGGTTGAAAGTGTCCTCATATCCTGACAGTAATCACTATGTTAAGCGGTTTATATGTATTTCAATAAATATATGAAGAGTTCAGATGCAAAAGCCTCTAAGTGCCATTTGAAATTTTCTTCTAAAATTATCATTTTTATAAAGCCTGTATATTTAAGTTCAGTAATTTCACTTAAATGGCAATGAAGATTACGTATTAATTGTCATTTAAGTGAAATTACTGAACTTAAATACACAAGCTTGATAAAAATGGTCATTCTAGAACAAAATTTCAAATGGCACTTAGAGGCTTTTGCATCTGAACTCTTCATATGTTGTCTGTGGAAGGCGTGGGATCATAAAATGTTTGTTCAATCGTTGCGTTGCGCCCGAACAGTCCTATAGCATGGGTTCCCTGTCGGTCAATGTGTGTTTGTTTGCATACCACTGCGCAGGCTATTCACGCAAACATAATAAGTCGTTCACATACGCTGTGCAGAGCGAGAATGGCAGGCAAGCAGCAACAACTTTCAAAGAAGGAAAGTTTCCTTCTAAGCCGACAACAAGTGGCACTGGCAAAGGACAATCTTCTACGATCTTCATCGGAGCCAAGCAGACTCTCATCTCATCAGTTTTGCTAGCTGAACAAATTGAAAACTTGCTGCTTATAATTCAGTTTTTTAAGAATTTATCTACATTTGGTATTGTAGTGTTACTAAATGTGCTATAAAGTTTTCTCACCGGTAAATGATACATGATATTGATATTGCAGCAACTCTGTCTCCGGTCTTCTTGGCTGTGCGCGTTCATGCTTTCATTTCAGGATGCGTGGCTTTGGAAGGCGATTTGCAGGGAAGGTGGGAGGTACGCTTTTAGTGCTATCAGGCATTTCCCCATGTCCTACAGCACCTTTAACATTTAATGAATTCCACTTCATCCCATTCCAGCTTATCTTCTGGTGGGGTGTGGCCAAATCATTAAAAGTTCAAACTCATGCACTGAAAAGAAAGCCCATTTTTAATATCTTAATTTTGCCCAACACTGCTCTGTGTTACTTCGATGCAGTACGAGTGTTTGAATGGGTGAATGAGAGGCAAATTGTAAAGCGCTTTGGTGGCCATTGGGTTTATGAAAGCGCTATATAAATGCAGTCCATTTACCATTGTTTTCCATTTGTCACAACAGTGTTGCCATGGAAATGTGATGCGATGCTTGACTCTCTCTCAGCCGCTCAGGTACAGGCGAGAGCAGCGAGAGCCCGTCACGAATAATGACTTCACTCATTTGCAGGACCTCTAGGATCGCCTCAACCTCCTCCGTCACATCGCTGGGTCGAAAGAAGTCGAAAGAAGGTTAATTTAGAGGGAGGATTTTTCGGGTCCTAAGAGTGAGGAAAGACCGGTAATGGGAATAGCACTTGTGCTTCAGGCAAGCACTCTTCATATCCTTTTTATACGTTGTGAGCTGCTACTGCAGCAATCTCCAGACGACTGACATCTCTTAAAATCAAACGCACATCTGTCTCATTCTCATTCAGTCATGTACCAAATGCTCTGAAAAAAAGTGCATCTCCAAATGTCCCAATCCAAGGAACCTTTCTGCTCTTGAGTGCTCTTGAGAAGGATAGTTGGTGAATTCAGACTCTGTCCTAGTTTGAGAGCTCCAGCGAGGGAAGGAGCCGCAGGCGTACACGGAGAGCCCTGGTAACGTGCATGGAGTCCCAATTGTGATGTCTACCTCAGATGCCCGAGTACATGAATAACCTCCACTCTCTGGTTGCCACAACCGTTCAAATCAGCTTCTTGACATGGCGCCGCCATTTACATACATGGATTTGAGGGTTTTTTTCTGCTTTAGAGGATGTGAGAGTTTGAAAAAGCCCCTCTGGCTTTAGAGTTTGAAAAGATCTCTGGCCTTCATGCATTTGATCTCGAATTTTCCCTTTTTTTTTTGTATTCAGACGCTATTCCCGGGATGAGCGCAGAAACTTCTCCTCATCCACTGTCTGCCATGAAAGTTTGATTAGTCTGTATTTTCATACTCCGAGGAGTGTCGAATCCCTAACTCCTCTTATCCTCTGGACTTTTTACATAATTTTGGAAACTTGTGGCCAAACAAAGATGGCCAGGGTTAGCGAGAACGAATCGACTTTTGAGTTTTCTCCTCCGGTTATCTGTCTTTCTCTTCCAATGCTGCTCTCTAAAGACATTCAGCTCTACCCACTCTGCCTCGAGTCACATATTCTACTTGTTCCCGCTAGGCTCTATGCATTCGTTTGCTCTCCCTCGTTCTCTCGAATTTTTCCGTCATCTTCCTTGTCCTGCATTTCTCCCTCAAGCATTGTCCCACTATGAATATAAATAAGGCAGAGAATATTAACAGTCCCTCTGTTCTCTCAGCCTCTCAAGCTTGACTAAAATAGATGTTTACATAGGCTCGCAAATTTAGCATGAGAGTGAAGAATATGGGGATTTTTAACAGTAAATGCTTGGCTGGCTTCCACTTTTAGAGCGTGCTGGTCGATTTGCATGTTATTATTCACCTCGCTGTGATGAGACCTACAATAAGGCTGCACCACCATCTATTGTGAGGAAAAAAACAGCTCTTGGAGGGTATCTCGCTCTCCTCTCTATTTAGTCAATCGCTTTCACTCGTGTAGTTCATATTATTATTTTTTCTTCTTCAAAGAACTCTCAGAATCAATGTGAAAGTCCTTTTTCAGTGAACGTTCGCCATGGGAGAGCTGATCAATAAGGAGCATGCCATTTATAGTGTGTCCACCTTGTAAATGTATGATTAAATACCCACCAAGTCACATATCCTTTCTACACACTTTTCCGAACCGAAGTATCTTTCGGTTTCCCTTCACACGACCTCCACCTCGGCGAAATAAATATTTTTTTTTTTCTTTTTGGTGGAGTCGTTCTTTCGTTCCACTACTTTAAATGTATCATCGGTCCCACAGCCTCTTTCGTCTCCTTGCCCCGACCATCAGTTCTACTTCCTCAGAGAGACCTGAGTCTGTGTGATTAAACACACTCTCTGAGGCACTGTATTTGTTTTAATTTCCCGACAAATGCTCTTTCTCCCTCTGCGTATGTTTTTAATAAGGCAGATGTATTTGTTTTGGCTTTTGTTGGTCCCCAAACAACAAACCAGGTGTCTCAGCATTTATCTTGCTGTCCTGTGACATTAGAGAGCAGTGACACTTTCAGCCTCTTTGTTGTCATCGTCAGGTTTCAGCTCTCTCAGGCTGCTGGGTTACAGACTGCAAAAAAGGTGATCTTAATCACCTTTGAAACGGTCCGCTCAGAATTTGTATAAAGACATTGCGAGCTTGGCTTTGAAACTGACATGCAAGTACTGTAATATCTGGTTGTGCTCTCTCTATCTGTCTGTGTTTTCTTTCAGAGTTATATCACTGATTGTTCATGCTTGGAATGTGCTTGTGAGACATCACTGCAGGATGAGACTCTAGAATGCTGTCCTTATGCAGGAGACATGTGTTTAAATAGCGTTTATTATCTTGTTTGCACAGGATCCTCGAGGCATGACCTGCAACTTTTGCTCTGCTAGCGTTACCATAGCTTGTTTTCAGAGACAAGTGTTTTCAAATTGGAATGTTAAAGGGTTAGTTCACCCAAAAATGAAAATTACTCACCCCCATGCTGTACCAAACCCGTAAGACCTTCGTTCGTCTTTGGAACACAAATGAAGATATTTTTGATTTAATTTGAGAGGTGGATCACTGCTACATAGGCTCCTAAAGGATTGAAGTTTCATTGATGAACGAAGGTCTTACGGGGTTGGTACAGCATAGGGGGTTTGGCATTTTTGGGTGAACTAACCCTTTAGTCTGTGGAAATTTTGTAGAAAGACTTTCAAAAATGAATGAAAAGAAAGCAGCTGAAAGGTTATTAGTGTATTGCCTTTCATTTCTGTTTTCTATTAATTTTATTTCTGTTCTCTATCTATTAACATGACATGTAGAAAAGTATGGTGTCCTATGCTTGGAATTTGGGAAAAGACCATTGATGATCCTAGTTTTCGAAAGTACAAAAAATGAAGTTCTGTTAAGAAATCTAACAATTGCTATTCAGAAATGTTTCTGTTCAGTTTTTATTCTAACCTGACTTTTGCGGAGTATCTATATTCATATTGGTATCTCTGTCTGTTGCGCAGTATACATGTATAGCTGCCTTTGTTTTAGGGAAGGGGACTCTTGCAAAGTGGTAATCATACACTTTATGGAGGTCTTTGGCATCAAAAAGTTTGAAAACTCCTCCTTTAAGCCGCTTCTAACATGTTTTCCAGAATTTTTTTTTTGTTTCAATAGAACAATGGTGAGGGATTGGGACCAAGTTAATTGTATAAACCATCAACAATGGCCCACTGGACTACACAGATTAGGTCAGGGGCCATGGTGTTTACAAACTGGGGTCCGGGAACACTGAGTGGACTGCAGAAATACGAAGTTGACATTTACCAAAATTGGCATTATTGGGGCTTAACTATATATATATATATATATAAACGCCAATAATTCCATATTTCTGCAGTCCCCTATGTGTGTGTGTGTTAGCCTGTGTACTTGTCTACCTATCTACCTATTTTTAAAAAAAAAAAAAAATATATTTTTTAAAGTTACATAATGAAAAAAGACCTTAAAAGAAAATTTTGTATGTCATTTTTGTTTCTTCAAAATGACCAGAAACACTAGTCCCCTCTTGGCCAGTGTAGAGCGATAGTCCCCTGTTAGTAATATAGACGTGTATGTGTGCGCTTGCGTGTGTGTCTGAATGGTGTTCCTTTAAACCTATGGCCTAGACTACGAAGATTAATTTAGGAACTAATAGCAAAGCTGCCCAAATCTCACACTTTAATTGCACCAATTATGGCTCCTTTGTCTATGATTTAATGTGACCAATTTTCTTCATATTAACCCAAGGCTTCCTCACCTGGAAAATGCGATCAGAATCAGTGCATGCCCAAAGGCTGGATCCCATTCTTTCAGCTTTGCAATAATTCCCCATAATGGTTCAATAAATGAAAGTGTCTAAATGAGAGCCACCCCCTTCTCTAAACCCTCATTAACCCTTCAGCAAGGCATTTAAGTGTCAGGACCTCCCCTCCTCTCAAAGACCCCTAAAACCCAAGCCTTTAGGAGAGGGGTCTTCAGGGAGAGAAAAGGATTTAGGGATGACTGTTCAGTCTTTTAGGCAATGAGGCTCTTGATACTTGGACTCGGAGATACTCAAAGATCTTGATTAGCCACAGATGAACGTCACATGCAGGAGGTTAAATCCCAATTGGCGTGGTACTGTGGTACCTGAAAGACATCAGCATTAGCATAGACTGATTGGAGCAATTAAGGTTTAGAGGAGTCATTGTTGAGGACATTGTTGTCAGAAACTCTCAGCTCGTTGTCCATCAAGAAGGTGACGTAAGGGATAAGGAAAGAGCTCTAAAAGGCTAAAGCAGGCCGGGCCAGAGGAGCACAGGGCCTCCCCTCAGGGGGATCCACACTGCCATCTGAGCCTTTTTCCGGATCTGTCTTTTTTCTCCTTTATCCATGAGATGGACGGTCTGGCGGGAAGGAGAGCCAAGCTGACAGCTGCATTTATGCTGGAATTCCTCAGCATCTAATCTGGGGTGGGGGGTGGGGGGGGGGCATCCGAGGAAAGCATCTGTTAAGTGAATGTCCGTGCAGGAGGGGTGTCTTGATGGTTACTGGCAGGCCGGAGGGTAAGAAGGTCACAAAGCTTAGGAATAAAAATGGAAAATGGCCCCCTAAGCTGGTTTACGTTTCAGTGGATAGAATCTGCCTGTCAGAGTCTGTCAAATCACTCGGATTGTCATATGATGGTGCAAAGGCTTTGCTCTGTCATTTTCTTCCTCTGTTCTTGCGTTTTCATTCTTTATCTCCGTCTGTTTCCGTCTCTGTTTTTTTTCTAGAAAGTGGCCCTACAATGATTGACAAAACATTGATTTGTCCACGTTATATAATTAAAGCTATCTTAAATGGCTTTATCTCTAAGTTTCCTCTTCTTCTTGCCAATTATTATCGTCACACCATCTGTTGCCTACTGATGCTTCTTTAATACATTTTGCAGTGTTGATATCTGTTCCTCTGGCACTCTAGACACTCTAGAGTGCAATATTATCTATCTATCTATCTATCTATCTATCTATCTATCTATCTATCTATCTATCTATCTATCTATCGTTATATCGTTCTATCTATCTATCTATCCATCTATCCATCCATCCATCCATCCATCCATCCATTCAATCGTTCTATCTATCCATCTATCTATCTAGAGTGCACTCTAGAGTGCAATATTATCTATCTATCTATCTATCTATCTATCTATCTATCTATCTATCTATCTATCTATCTATCTATCTATCTATCTATCTATCTATCTATCTATCTATCTATCTATCTATCTATCTATCTATCTATCTATCTATCTATCTATCTATCGTTCTATCGTTCTATCTATCTATCTATCTATCTATCTATCTATCTATCTATCTATCTATCTATCTATCTATCTATCTATCTATCTATCCATCTATCCATCTATCCATCTATCCATCTATCCATCTATCCATCTATCCATCCATCCATCCATCCATCCATCCATCCAATCGTTCTATCTATCTATCTATCTATCTATCTATCTATCTATCTATCTATCTATCTATCTATCTATCTATCTATCTATCTATCTATCTATCTATCTATCTATCTATCTATCTATCTATCTATCTATCTATCTATCTATCTATCTATCTATCTATCTATAATTCTTTAATGTATGGATTTAATGGCAATAAAACAGCACAGGGTCTTCTGTGAGCAGTAATAGGATGTGTGTTATTTTGATTATTGGCTCTGTATTGTGTACCGTCTCACGTTATTGCCTTAATGCATCACTGTCATGGAGGAAGTGGAATGCGCCATTCTTTCTGTCTTTTAAGTCTCCCACTGTTTGTCCTGCTTTCAGATCCAGTTTAGTCTTACCTGGCCATGTTCCCTGGGGTCTGAGTCACAGTCCTCAACAGTGTAACCTTTCATCACTCTGACCTTAATCTCTTGATTAGCCGCTCCCACTGCTCATCACCGCCATCCTGCCCGCAGGCCCATATGCACACTGGCACAGAGCTGAGTCCTGACAGCCTGACGCTCTTTTTCTGTAAAATCAGATCTATTTGGAACTTTTTTTTCCCCAGAGTTCATTGCTTTGCTTCAGCTGATAGTGCTGAAAATGCATTAGGTGTTGATTACTCTGTGTTTGTTTCATTTTTCTAAAACTTTCCTAAAAGGTAAAGAATATTTTAATAGTTGAACTTTTGACTTTCATTAGTGTGCGTAAACATAAAAAACCCCACCTCAGACAGACTTTATTGATCTGAGGGGGGAAATTAAGGTTGAAGGACCAAGCTGATGTGGCTGAGATTACTGCCGTTTTGCTGACTGTGTTTATCTTGCATCAATAACATTAGCTAGAGGAATTGTTGTTGGCATTATGAACTAATCCCCTTAGATGAAACCAATTTATCCTTTCCCAGAATGCCATTAACTGTTGAATTTCTATGAGTTTTAATTCTGTGAATTACACTCCCTGCAATTCCTATTCGAATTTCAGTTCGACTTGGCCAATTCAAATTTTAAAACTTTAAAGGGTTAGTTCACCCAAAAATAAAACTTAAGTCATTAAAGGGTTAGTTCACCCAAAAATGAAAATTAAGTCATTAATTACTCACCCCCATGCTGTTCCAACCCCGTAAGACCTTCGTTCATCTTCGGAACACAAATAAAGATATTTTTGATTGAATCTGAGAGCTGGATCACTCTTCCATTGGCTTCCTAAGGGACTGGCTCTTGACGGCCCATAAAGTCATTAAAGAAAAGGTTTAAATATTCCATGTGCCTACAGCGGCTCAATTATAAGTTTATCAAGCGACGAGACTACTTTTTGTGCGAAAAAAACATAAATAACGACTTAATTCCACTATTCCATTACTTCCTTATGGGCGCATGCGCGAGAACTGAGACGAGGACGTTCTCATTCGTCTACTTCTTGTTACCGGCTGCTCACCGCTTAGGAGTTTTACCGCCCCCTACCGTATAAGATGATGTGCTGATATAGCTGGAAGCGCAAAACTTTCTGTTTACAAGCAGAGGAAGATGCGCGCTGTACATACGCTTTTCAATTTGCGTATTTTCCGCACTATAAGGTGCACATAAAAGCCTTTAATCTTCTCAAAAAACGACAGTGTTCCTTATAATCCGGAGCGCCTTATATATGGATCATCATCTTATACGGTAGGTGGCGGTAAAACTCCTAAGCGGTGAGCAGCCGGTAACAAGAAGTAGACGAATGAGAACGTCCTCGTCTCAGTTCTCGCGCATGCGCCCATAAGGAAGTAATGGAATGGTGGAATAAAGTCGTTATTTGTGTTTTTTTCGCACAAAAAGTAGTCTCGTCGCTTGATAAACTCGAATTCTCGAAGGTCTTACGGGGTTGGAACAGCATGGGGGTGAGTAATTAATGACTTAATTTTCATTTTTGGGTGAACTAACCCTTTAATTACTTACCAACCCCGTAAGACTTTCGTTCGTCTTCGGAACACAAATGAAGATATTTTTGATTAAATTTGAGAGGTGGATCACTGCTACATAGGCTGCATAAGGGATCGAAACTTGACGGCCCAGAAAGTCAATGAAGAAAATGTTTAAATATTCCACGTGACAACAGTGGATCAAGTATAAGTTTCTCAATACTTTTTGTGCGAAAAAACATAACAAAAATAACGACTTTATTTGACTATTCCTTTTCTTCCTTGTAGGCCTGAGACGAGAGTTCAAGAGATTTCCACGACACATGTGCGAGAATTGCGATCTCCTTCAACTACTTCAGTTCAGTTCTCGCACATGCGTCGTGGAAATCTCTAGATCTGATCATTATAATCATGCTAACCCCCGATTGTATTTTCAATACTTTTTTTTTCTATCAAAAAGCACAGACTTGTCATAACTAAATAAATCCCTACACTATTATCTAGCCATGTGAGGATACTTTGAAATGTGATAAGCTAGTAGAAATGTGGCAAGAGCATTCTCTCAGAAGGTCTTGGCTTCAATCAGAAACAGAAACAGCTGAATAGCTTAAGAGAATGATTTGGGATAGAGCAGAGTCAAAGCACACACTTTGTCCTCTAGCTTTGTGTTCAGACCCGTGACAGCAGTACACTGCAGGGTGGGGATTGACCAGAACAGCACGGTCACATTGTGACTTCTTAACCACCAATCTCGAATAGAGAGAGTTATTGTATCCCACAGCTTTGCACATTTTTCATGTCTTTCTTTTCTGACAAATTCAGATCAGTTCACAAAGCTCTTTCCTAATGAGCTGATGATCTGAATCAGGTCTGTTTAATAAGAGAGACATCCAAAATGTTGAAGAACATCCAGTTCGGTGGGTCTCCAGGGTCAGGATCGAAAGCCACTGGTGTAAGTGACAGGATTTTAGTGTGAAAGTGCAAGAGACAAGAGATTCAGAGAGAACAGCTCGTCTTGTCAGTCTGTTTACTGCAGTTTTTTGATAACTGAATGAAAAACGTGTATTTTCCCAGAAAGCTCATTATCAGTAAGTTCCCTGTACGTAAGTAACTCATTATTAGCCTTGCAAAGCTGTTATTCTCATTCGAAACTGCTGTTTTTGCAGTAATGATTCAGTTTGGGGCCTCAGACAGACGTTTGAAAAGTGGGTCATTGCAGACGGTAGGATAGTCGATTCAAACAAAGCAGGTAATGCGTCTCCACATAGGCCGGCAGAGCGAGTCACAAAAGGGCCAGCGGAACCGAGGTGTCGGGGGGGGCCCTCTTCTCCTAGGCTCTGGCAGTGTGGTCTCGGATTAATGCAGCTTGCTACAATGGGCTTCTTTCACTCACAGCTGTGTAAGAGCGCATTCACTCTCATAATGAGCCCTCTGTGCATCAGGAATATTTCACAATGTTTTTGCACACTCAAACAATATTTGGTCACGTATCTTTGCTTGGCACTGTTACTGAGGGGTTTCTAAGTGTGTATTTGTGTGCATTTTGATGTTGTAAGCAGCCTCATCATGATGTCATTTTGGCAGTAGCTACCCGAACACACTCTTGCACTCTTCCTTCTCTATTATACATGCAAATCTTTTTCTGTGGAACTCCCAGATACCCACATGCCCACCGAAGTATGATGTTAACTAGAAAAAAAATGTGAGAAAAGAGTCTTACAGAAACTAAGACGAGGTAGCATGGGATTTTGGATCCACTTTGTGCCAAATATACATTATAATACAAATGTGACATAAGTCGACCCAAAAATTTTAAAAAGTGATCATCCTTCTTCACTTATCCTCAAGTCGTTGAGAGATGTCAATGGAAATTGTTTGCATGCAGGTTTGAAAAAACATGGCGTGGGATGAATAATGACTGGATTTTCACTTTTGACTGTTTTGACTCAACTGACAGCATTTGAGTCACTTAAAATGGAAGTAAATGTTGCACAGTTTTGGATAATTAAATGTATACATTTCGTAAAAGCACTTACATTAATTCTGCTAAAATGTTAGTATATTTGAGCTATAACTTTGTTTAAGATGTCTTTTTTTGCATTCATTTTATGGTTTTAGGCTTTTTGTATGACAATGAAGTTAAATTTAAAAGTAAACCACAGAAAAGGTTAATTTCAGACACTGAAATTGTGTTAACACGCAAAATGTTTGTCTTTGTGGCTATACTTTTTAGTATTTTAACATTTAAACTTCCACTTCCATTGAATGTGCCTTTATGCTTTTTCAAAGAAAACAATATTTTTGTGATAATCAGCATTATACCACGATGTTAGATCGTCTATTCAGTGAATCTCCAAGTAAATAAATGGATTTTGCAGATTTGCTTATTTACTCCGCTGTGAAATACAGATGTTTATGCAACGTTGATCTCATGTTTGGGTGAAACTGAGCCTAACGTTTATGCCTTCAGCCAGATTTTTCTGTAATGCTTGGTTGATGTAATCCCCCGAGCTCTAATCCTGATGTAATGATTGTCAAACGTTACCATAACATCATGTCGACCCAGTCTCTCATTAACTGATGTTAAATCTAGTGCAGGCCTGTGAAAAAGGGGGCCAACCCCCTGATGACCCACACCCCTCCGTCTAAACCTTTCCCAGGACGAGGGAGGGCTTTCCCCCTGCTCTCGGCCCCTTTCAGCCCTGTTCATTAGCCCAAAAGCCCCTGCCATGCAACAGAGACATGTTTGGCAGAATCCCCACCTCACCGATTCAGGATTAATTGGGCATGGAGCAGAGACTTGAACATGTTGCATGAAACACCCTTCCTCCCCTCCACTCAGTTTACCAGCCCCAAAGGGACTGCAGTCAGTGTGGAAAATAGACAGCCTCGAACATTTTGGCCTGGCTGGGTTCTTTAACAGACCTGCGGTAGATGCTGACAAAAGCTCTGCTGTAGGTTTTAGCTTTTTTGTCCTGAATAGGCGTTTTGTTTTGTCCCTCTTTCTGTAGAGAATCTGCCAATCTGTTTGTGTGGAAGTTTTCTGCAGTATCAAGGCAGAGTTTAACTTTGTCATTCTCAAAATGAATCTAAATTCCCTAAATTATTATTATTGTTATTTAAAAAAAAAAACTGATTAAAGATAGATGATTGCACCTATCCAGAGACACATTTATTGATCAGAGGTTACTTGTATTGCTCAGAAAATATATTGTGTTGTATAGTTGGATGCATTAAGTATTAAATATTAAGTATGTCTCGGATGTTTCTCCTTAGATTTGTTGAATTTTCTGAAGAAGATGAGAGGTTATATATGATATTTATAGATAAATAATAATAACAATTATTATTATTTCAAGTAATATCACACAACCACAATTTTTTACATCCATGTTTTAAATATACAAGTTCTATTGTGCGTAACCTTATTTGACAAAAAAAAAAAAAAAAAGGTTGCAATTTAACCCTAACCCTAACCCAATTTACATTTTTTATCAATTTATTTCACCATTTGTATTAAAACACAAACACAGAATTTGGGAAACAATAAAAATGATTCCATAAAAGTTTTCATTACCATTTGTTCTTGGAATGCATTTTCTTCTCCAATAATGGTATGAAATGAATTTTGTAATATCGATATTAAATGGTATGGAGACAAATATTGTAATGATATTTTTGCCCATCGCTCATCAAGTTGATAAGTTGGTAACTGATCAAAACATTCTGAGATTCTGATCCCTGTATATGGGATGAGAAATATTTGAGTTCATATGAAGATCTTTGGCTTTTGTTTGCTTGCATTGTTTGCCCCCAATTTTTGGTATTTTTGAATTATTTCACATCATCATTGCTTGATTTACACAGGAAATTGAAGCCATGTTCTTATCATCATCTCTTCCCTCACATCCTGTTTTGCCCTAGTCTACAGGACATCCTGTTACAGTGGGATCAGTTGTTCCACTCTAAACTTTGGAGCAAAAAGAAAAACCCTCCTCTTTTGGACTGCGATATCAATCAATCAATCAATCATTTATTTATAGAGCACATTTAAAACACAACCGAGGTTGACCAAAGTGCTTTACAAGGAATAAAAGAGACACAGATATAAAACTGCAATACAAACTTAAAACTAAATGAGACAGACGATAGAGATGATCATGCTGTCCTTTTCACTGTGTACTGCACCGCTGCCATCTTTCTTGCCCTTTGATCTAGTCCTTGTGTAGCCGATCCTTATCTGTCAGGCGGAAACTGTAGCTCGACTAGGTGATGCTCCCAATGAATCCATAGACGGCCATTTTGGGCCAAGGCCACATCCCATTAGGAAGATGTAATTACCGCAGCGAGGTGGCATGGCTTGTCCATCTGCTCCCAAATGCCTGGCAGGTACAGCCACAACATGTCCATCCCTTAAGTGGCACTTTATTGGATTGGTGAAGAGGATCATCCCTCAGTTAATCAAACACCGTGTCAGAGGGAAGCCTTTGTTCGTGTGAACATGCACAGACATGAGTGGATCGGAGGAAGAAAACAGTCCCCTACTCCCCTTAGGCTGCACTGTGTCAGCAGAAGGCTATGCAGCGACTTGTGCACATCTCAATGATGGATCCATCACGGCTTTGAATGCTGGAGTGGTCACAATGTCAGCTCGAGACCTGCGGGACACATTCTTAGAAAAGCTGTGTTTGGTTGTTTGAATTTTGTTGTAATAGGAGAAGGCAGTAAGATTATTATAATTACTTTTCAGTTGTATATATATATATATATATATATATATATATAATTTTGCTTTAGTTTTTACTTTTCGTTTACTTTTTCTTTTCTTTTTTTGGTAATCTATTTTTTTTTTTCTTATGAATTTCTACAGAGCCTATATCCGTAATTCCTTTTTAGGAATATTTATGGTTATTATAACGATTATTCATATTGAATTAAATCTTAAAGATTCAGATTTTGGGGTAAATTGCGGTAAAGGGTTTTTTTTTTTTGTGCACAAATAATTTTTTGTGCATATATAGAAGTTTCTATCTATTTATTTATTTTTTTATTTTTTTTATTTTTTATTTTTTTATTTATCTTTTTCAAATGTTAGTTAGTTTAAGTAGTTAAAATATTATTGAAGTGGGGATAGGACAAGAAAAGTTATTCTAACTTCTTCCTATCCCCTTTGAACATGATTGTTGTTTGGACCATCTGTAGATGATCTTTTTTTTTCTTGATGTTGATGATTAACTATTTATTTTTACTTTTTATTCAGTTTTTGCTGTTGTGTTGTGTTTTTTTTTTTTTTACATGTTCAATAAAGAGAGAATAATAATAATAAAAAAAAATGTGACAGGGCCAGTGTACAGTTAATCTCAAAATCAAGACAATGAATCATTTAAAAATGAATTAGATTTTTACAAAGCAATTCCACTGAGGAAAAAAAAAATAAAAAAAAATGACTCTCTTACACTAAGAACTTTTAGATAATTTGCAAGTGCCCATTTCCGAGTGGATCTGGAAAGTGATTATAGGTAGCCTACTGTGAGTCAGACGGCCTCCATCATAATCCATGTAGAACCCACATAAAGAGCTGAGAAATTGCATCTCCTCTTAGCAGTAATAAGCCTAGCAGTACGCCATGTAATTTCCTTTATCCCAGTCTTCCAAATACTTGTTCATGTTACGAAGGACCATTTACATTGGTTGTGAAGGAGAAAAGAAACTGCAACCTGAAAAGCATCACGTGGTAAGGCTTGAGTATTTTGAAGCAATGCATTGTGGATTTGTGTTGCTAATGTTCCTGGCTTTCTGCGTCAAATCCAAGTGTTAATCCTTGCCGGAAGGCTCCAAGTCTCTGGTCTTGCTCTCTCTAACAGCACCATCTGTCTCAGTATTAGCTTCATTAAGGGTCTGTTAAGTACGTCAAAGCTCGTGTAGGCCTCCAGGACTCCACTGTTCATCCACCCATCCAACCTCCATCTTCTTCATAACACTCTGTTCATCTGGTGACCCTGGCTTTGTGGCTGGAGATGATGGCTGTTGGCTGGACTCTGATTATTCATGAGGTGTGATCACTCAGTCAGAGATAATATGTTGGAAAATGGAGCTTCCTTATGCAGTGGACGGAAGAATAACACTGTGCATTCACTCAAGATGGGTCTGTTTCATGTACAGACAGAGGCTTTTGTAGTCATTGGAGCCATTGTGGTGAAGTAAATTAAAATGTTTGAATGCACAGCATAGGCATAGTTTACTTTGAAAAAGTTGATATTCACTCTATTGCTTCATCTTGAAATCGTTGTGAAATATAATGTGAATGCTCAATATATTTTTCTAATTAGGGTGTATAGACGTATTTATCACAATGATGAAATTACTTGGCAAACATCAAACGGCTGTAAAGATACTCATCCAGGCATCTGAATTTGTCAGCTTGTTATATTTTTCAAAATATGAACACCAAGTATCCTCCTAAACAACTTGAAAATTTCGGGTCAGTCGTTCCTGGACCTTTTGTCTCACGATTGAGGAGTCCTGTCACACAGTTCCTCAGCTTGATGGCTGTTGCCTTTTCTCGAGTAGGCCTATTTTTCCAGTCTATCATTTATTTCAATGGACGCTTTTCTTAGCAGGTGGCTGAGAACAGGCGCACACACACACTCATCCTATTAGTGAAATTGAGTCAAATCTCTCTCATGCCTGAACCATTGAAGGGAATCCTACTTTAAACTGGCCTCTCTATCTCTCTCTTTTCTCTTTTCTGTTATGCACAGGTTCCTTCCCATCTCTGCTTTTGTTTAAGACATTTAGCTGGTGTGCCTCCAGGTGGTATGGCATGAGAGAACAGGTTCCAGAACATTCCATTAAAAAAACAAAAACAGTGATTGGCATTGCCCTTATTCTGGAAATAGCCGTCTGCCTATGCTGGATCCACATTCCTGCTTATACCAACACCTGCAGTTCACCTTCTGAACCCTTATTGCCACTGCAACATGTGCAGATCTATTAGGGTTAAATCCATCGATTAAATGGATTGGTTTGTACAGAGAGCTAGAGCAAGTTCTTCCCTTTCGTTTCCATCATTTTCTGCCTTTTAGTGTACCTAAAAATTAAATATGACCAGAGTTTTTTTATTTTCCCCACAGTATATTATTTTATTTATTTTAAATACAGTTTTAACCTTTTCTTTATTTTTATGTGATTTTACTTGCTATTTTTATTCTAGTTTTTAAACATTGAACTGACATTGTTGTCAAGTAGGTGATATACATTTCACTGGAGGTTAGGCCAAACTATTTTCCCCCTCCATTATTATTATACACTGTCCTTTGTTTGATGTGGAGTGAGCATGTGGTCTGTCTCAAAGCAATATCTTGTTACCGATTTTAGTGCTCTATCGCCTCTCAGCTGAAATTGATGATGTAAGGATGTGGAAATGGAGGCCCCACTGGGTCACAATTGGCCCCTGACACCCAGAGGAAAGCTGGCGAAACACAATATTATGTTATTATACACAATGCCGCTTTCTGTTCCGCTGTGTTAATTGATATCTCTCTCTTTCTCTTTTCATGTCGCTGCCTGCATGCTGTACCTCCCTCATCACACTTTCTTTGGCTGAATGACAGGTAAGATTTTACAGCACTAAAACAGTCCACACTCCAGTCAACAAACACACACAATCACATGTTTAGGCTTGCGGCCAAGTCATAGTTTTAAGCTATGCAAACAAGTCCGAGTTCATTCAGCAAACAATCCTTTTTGAGATCATTTAGTACTGTAAGTGTGGTTGTGCAACGATAAAATGTAATTTGGGACAGTCAGCAAAGAGCTGGGTAACGTGTGCACTTAAATATGAGAAGGATGTCGGTGTTTTTGTGCTGCTTGCTCACAATGTAAACTCCCATGGGGCAGATAGAACAGTTCTTACTTCCACAAAGTGAGTGAACCTCTCTCCTGAACAGTTCTTTGAGGGGAAACTACGCAACCCTTCCCCCCGTTACATTTGTTTTAGGCCGTGGCCCATGTCTCTGCACCATATAGGGGATTATGTTGCTTTTGTCCCCATTTTAAGGAGCTGTGTAGAGGGGCCATTTTCTACATGGTCATAGTGCCCTGAAGCACACATTATGTTAGTCAGGGTTTCTTGCGCCGAACAAATTACCATTGTGTAGTGATGCAACAGAAACCAAAATTAGTTTAATAATCAATTAATTTCATCAAAATTGTTAAAAAGGTTACTTCACACCAAAATGAAAATTCTGCCATTTAATTGATAACCCTCACGTCGTTCCAAACCCGTAAGACTTCATCTTCAGAACACAAATGAAGATCTTTTTGATGAAATCTGAGAGCTTTCTGTCGCTCCATTGACATCTATGCAACTTGACACTTTGATCCTCCAAAAAGTTCATAAAGAGATTAGAGAAACTAATCCATATGAATTGAGCGGTTTAGTCCAAATTTTAATGAAAAGACATGATCGGTTTATATGACGAACAGATTCAATTAAGGCTTTTATTCACATTTAAACATTGATCAATGAACATAAAAAGAAGCTCAACTGAACCTTCTTGAAGTGCAAGAACAAAC
Source organism: Pimephales promelas (assembly GCF_988280905.1). NCBI lineage: Eukaryota > Metazoa > Chordata > Actinopteri > Cypriniformes > Leuciscidae > Pimephales > Pimephales promelas. The sequence goes on from NC_142773.1 coordinate 22,048,905, forward strand.
CTCATGCAGAAGCTCAAATGTGCTGTGTAACACAAGAATGAACCTCATTGGTTCTTGTGGAAGCGCAAGCGTGCAGACTAACACAGGGAGAATGAACCTCATTGGTTCTCGCATGTCCACTTTATTCACTTTATTCAACTACTCATTTCCTTCTCTGTTGCCCTCGAGATTTCACATAGAGATATTGCGCAAAGCTTCTGTGTTATACTTCGCAGGGCTCACTATTGGCCGACGCTGGTCATGTTTGTGATGCGTTTGACGAACAACCTATAGCGTTGCGCAGTTTCACTACGTAAAATAAAGAGACCAACAGAGAAGGAAATGAATAGTTGAATAAAGGGGTTATTTTTGTTTGTTTTCTGCACACAAAAAGTATTCTCGTCGCTTGATAAACTTAAGATTGAGCCACTGTAGTCACTTTTAGACTATTTTAACGATGTCTTTAATAACTTTTGGGCTGGCCAGTTTTGATCCCTTAAGAAGCCTATGGAGGAGTGATCTAGCTCTTTGATTTAATCAAAAATATCTTAATTTGTGTTCTGAAGATGAACGGGTTTTCAACAACATGAGGGTGAGTAATTACTGACAGAATTTTCATTTTTTGGGTAAACTAACCCTAACCCTAACTAACCCTATATATATATATATATATATATATATGAAGTGTTCAGATGCAAAAGCCTCTAAATGCCATTTGAAATTTTCTTCTTTAATGATGATTTTTAACAAACTTGTATATTTAAGTTCAGTAATTTCACTTAAATGGAAATGATAATTATCTATTAATTGTTATTTAAGTGAAATTACTGAACTTAAATATACAAGTTTGATAAAAATCATCATTAAAGATGAAAATTTCAAATGGCATTTAGAGGCTTTTGCATCTGAACTCTTCATATATATATATATATATATATATATATATATATATATATATTGATACTATAAGTGTGGACATCACGTGATAATGTTATTATTTATCACACCCGATTTTGGCAGCTTTATTTGCAAAGAGTGGACTGGGTAGACTTTTCGTCTTCTTAGCTGGGTGAATTCAGTTGAATTGGAGACGACACTTGATATGACAAGACAACACTTCCACTTAACGCAATTTGCTTTGATGGAGAAGGTTTGGAATCATGGAAGTTGCTGTAGACACTTTAGAACGCCTGATCTCCAATCTCAGGCTGTACGCTGTCCCTCTTTAAACGGAGCCTTTAAGACATCATTCATTAGACGTCATTCAGCACATATGGACTACCTCACCCCATAATAATTTTCTTATCCCTACTATTCACTGTCCTCGTCCTGTCAATAAAGCACTTAAGCTCTCAAATAATACCTTCCAATGACAAATATATACTTTAAAGAGAACATGCTCTGATAGGTCTCCACATGTAGTCAATTTGTCAAAGGGGTTTAGAGGGCTTACTTGCCTGTTCTCTCTTTTTAGTTTCTTTTGAAATGTTGTTTTGGGATTGATCGTAGAGTAAACAATGGTTGTGTGTCATGCGAAGAGCCTCTACTGTGTCGTTTTCGACTGATTTTAATGTGAGTGGTTGTTTTTTAGCATAATAGTGGATACAATTACTCTGGACCGTACAATTAGGTGAAACAGCTAGGTGATAAAAGCTTTGATGAAAGGTTAATGGAGTAGACAGGAGAGTATAAATGATTTTGAGTAATCGGCCATGGCAGTGCATGCTGACGCTGCATGCGGAGCCTGCTGTCGTAGGCCAAAAACAAAACCAGCAAAAACACTTTCTGATCTGAGCTGACTTCTCAAGCTGATTTTCAGATCAGGGGAGCATTTGCACAAATGCAGTTTTGGTCATAATTTAGAGCCGCAGTGATGTCTGTAGATCCAGCTTGTATGCAGGTCGGTCCATTAGTCTGACGGATGTGAGGGAGTTTTCCAGCTCAGATGGAGCGGTGGTTATGATTGATTGAAAATAAAGGCTGTGGTCTCCATAGTAGAGATGTTTATTATTCATTTATGATCTGTCTGATTTTATCGATGATTAATTAATTTCAGCACAATTTTTCAGTAATCATGCGGGATGCCCAAAAAGCACTCATCCGAAGCCGAGTGTGGAATGTAGTTATCTTGTAGCATCGTATTTACACTGCCTGGTTTTATTTGTCTTCAATTCAAAGCCATAAGAAATGTCTGGAAGGTGTCAAGATCCACAAATTGAAGTTTTAATGGAGAACTAATTGTTTAATGGAGAACAGATTGAAAAGCGTAGCCTGATTAGATTAAAATGACAATTTATTAAAAGAAAAATATCAGTACTCATATTCAAGTATATTTTTATTTTTGTTTTTATGATAATATTTTTTTAATTAAATAAATTAATTAATACATTTATTTTTATATATAATATTATATAAATTATATAAATAAATATATATAAATATATTTTAAAGCCATGTTAATGTATTTATACATATACAGTACATTTTAACAAATTAATATTACTGTTGTTGTGTTTATAATAATCAAATAATACTTTAAATTTGTAATAATAATATTATTTATAATCAAGTATATTTATGTAAATATATTATTATTATCATTATTATTATATAAAAGTGCACATGGTCCTCATCTCATTCGGTTTGCAGTATTATCATTAATAATAAGCCACTATTTCAATACCAGAAATTAGACTATACGTTTGCCTATTGGTTTTCTGTCTTTTAAAGCATTCTTTACTCTATTTTTTTGTTTTTTTATTTTATTTATTTTTTAACAACAAAAGAATGAAAGAGAAAGGACAAAAGCAGCACTTTAATTACTGCATGGATTGGGAATGACCTGTGGGCAGTTGAGTTCAGCTTTCTCTCGAGCCGTAGATGATCTTTGATTTACTCTGGGGTTGTTTTGCAGCCCGATCGCTGGAGACAAAAGGCATTTTTGCTGCAGCGTAAACGCAGGCACTTATTGATTGTCTGTATTATGGACCACTGCGGCCACAATGGGGGTGCAGTCATCACCATAACTCTGGCCTGTTCGGATGGGTCGGGAAATGCAGGATCAGTAAAGCACATGCATAATAAGAGGCTTTTAAAGGATTGCATTTGTTGACGGGTCTTACCCACATTCAGCATTTGATTGTTACACTTTCGCTCTCCTTTGCTTTCCTTGTAACATTTTTACCTTGAATACTGTTCATTTTGGGAGGAAACACTAAAAGGAAAACTTCGGTATATGCCCGTATGAGGGTAGTTGATATGAAATTCTTTGGGAAGTTGATGCGTTCGGCAGGGTGACATGTGTAAACAAAAACTATTTCCCGCTATGTTTTTTTTTTTTTAAAGTTGCCAGCCACTGCTAGCATTTTTGACCATTTTCACACAAAATGTCATTGCCCTCACAATATTTTGTTTAATGAACATGCAATATATCAAATTAAAGAACAGAGCCACTGCTTTCTTTTTTTAATCAACACTAAGTTTCATAAAAAAAAAAAAAACATTTAGAGTAAATAGCTGAGAAAAGGGTGTTTACATCCAGATAGGATTCAGAACGATGATCACTGACTAGATCGCTTCCATCAACACACACAAAAATTACTTAAAAAATTAAACTGCCCATGAGATAAGTCATTTATTCTGACTGAGACGCCTCAGTTAAAATTTCCCGTTAAATGAGCAATTTAGAATTTACTCTGAGATGTTTCACCTGTTAAACATCACACATGTGTAAACATCTTACCATATTCAAAACATTTAAAAAACTATAAACATCACAAAAACAGCTGCTGCCAAAATTTTAGCACCATATTGCAGATTATCTCTAAAAATTGCTTTTTTCGATGAAAACACTCATCACTTAAGCTGCGTACTTGTGATCAGGGAACAGGATGCTGTTGGCTTTTGAGTTTTAATTGGCTTCAGAGATGATGCATTTGACAAGTCCTCTCAGAATGCCTTACAAGGAACATATTAAATGTTAGATCATTTCACCAGAAGTCTTGTACTCCTCACAATAGCATATGGCCTCTAGGTCTTCGGTCTTCGGGGGCGCTGAGGTGAGAATTAGGTTTCGAAAAGCTTTTTTCTCTTTTTTCAACATCCTGCTGCCTCTTTCCCTTTCCCTTTCTCTCGTCACACTTTTTTATTTCTTCTCTGAAACCTCTAAAGAAGAACTTGGTCTTCCCATCAACACCTCATCCATCAGCCTGGTCCGCTGTGGCCTGCAGGGGAAGAGTTAGGTGTCAGAGCCGCTGTTGTTTCGGTGTTCTGCAGTCAGGAGGCCTGCGCTGTGAAGGTTTGGGTGGTCTGTGCCTGTGTTAGAGTGAAGTATGAAGCCCACACGCACTTCTGCTCACTGACATTCACAAACCGTCCTTTCTTTTTGCAGTCGCTTTTATTTAGGGCTGCACAATATTGGAGGAAAAAAAAGACATTGCGCAATTGGGTTTTTGTGATATGAGAAATACAGGAACGTTCACCTGGGAAACAAATGAATCATTCTAGAATGATTGGGGCATGATTTTTTATTATTATTTTAGTATGGAAGCCCCCAAAAAAGTCATGCTCTGGAAAATCATAGTTTTTCATAAAAAAGTGAAATTATGACATACTAATTCATAATTATGAGGTAAAAGTCAAAACTTATACATAATAAATCTGAATTATGAGAATAAATGTGTGATGTAATAATGATCATTGCCTTTTTTATGCTAAAACTTTTCCTTAGTATGTCATGATTTTTCCTGTCATAAATATGACCGTTAAAGTATGTCGTACATTTGAATTCTAAGTCATCTCAATTTCAATTTAGTATCTAATTTTGCTTTAGTAGGCTGCAATTTTCTCTTTTTGTGTTATGATTATAACTTTTAACATCATAATTTTGACTTTTGATTTCTTAATTATAACCTATTGTGTCACAATTTTGACATTTTATGTCATAATTGTGATTTAACAAAGCATTTTTTTTTCTTATGGTGAATCATATGAGCTTTCATATTTTAGGGCTGAATGATTTGTGAAAGACTAGGCTTTCATACTTGGATTTACTCTTTACAAGAATCAACTAAAACCATAACGTGAACTTTTTTTTTTCTTCTCTCTTTCCACTTTTTCCAGTTTTCAGTTTTTATAGGCCACATTAATAGCATTTTTGACCAAGTCAACATGACTATATAAAATTAGAAATATATTGTGCTGTAAATCTTTTTTTTTTTTTAAAAAAGTAAAATGACAGTACATTTGTCTCAATTTTCAAAGGTATACCATCAAGCTTCTATTTTATCAGTTTGCCAGCAATAAATAAATGCAATTCTGGTTTCAGAGTGAAGGCACTGTATGTTCGTTTACACAGGTCCTGCTCGCAACATCTCCGAATGTCTCTTCTATATAGTGCAGCTCTACTTTAGTTTCTTCTCCTAATCATTCTACCTGAGCTATTTCAGTCCAGTCTATTTCCTACCTCTGATTTTCGCTGTATTCCCTTATTCTCACACTCATGCACCCTGTTTTCTGCACTTCTGTCATCTCCCTTTGCTCATCACGCCACCCTGCATGTTATTTTCATACCTCTCCACCCTTCAAGTGCTCTCCCACTCCATTCTCCTCTCTCCGGTTATCTCCGTTAACCCCACTCGTCTGAATCCTAAGGCACGATATCGATCTGGCACTGCAGATGCTTCTACAGCAGAGCTGGACGTGGGCAGGCCTTGGCGGATCCCTCTCCTTATAAAGGCTGATTACGAAAGTACCTGTCTCAGGAGCGTCTGGACTATTCCTGTCCGTCTGTCTCATTAAAAGCCTGCAGCGGAGAATGAGAGGGCAGCAAGTTCAGGCATGAGGGAACACTGTTGGCCGCAGTGCTCTCTGGTACAAGATGGTGGAGATTTGAACAGGAATTGGTGCCTTGGGGTGCACAGATATACTTTTGAAGAATTGATTGGCAGACGCTGGTTTTGATGAGGCAATTATTCTGGAAACCTTTGGTTGGAGGTGAAAAGCAGTCGTTTACCAATATCACACACAATTCTGGTGAAAGTTTCTTTCATATTTGATGTATTATTATTATACATGTTGCTGTTCAAAAATGTTGGTGGAAAAAGGGTTAAATGCAATACAACCTTTAATGCAAGGATGTATTTATTTGATCAAAATACAGTAAAAACTGAAAATTTGTCAACTATTATTACAATTATTATATATTTTTTAATGTATTTTAAAATGTTATTTATTCATGTGATGGTAAAGCTTCATTTTTAGCTGCCATTACTCCAGGCTTCAGTTCAGAAATTATTTATCTTTAATTTATTTATAATTTATTGCTTTTTTAATGTTACTTTTGATTCATTTTTGCATCCTTGCTGAATAAAAGTATGAATTTCATTTTAAAAAAAAATACATACAAAATTTTGAACGATATACATATTACATTGTGGGAAAACTATAATAAACTAGTTATTATCAGGTACATAAATACACCAATAAAAATGATTTACAATGATGAACTCATTCACTGTTGTGATGTTGAGTGATATACATTAGTTTTCTGTTACAGCACATAAACAAGTTCGTAAACCATCTTTTCACATCAATAACTCTGCCATCAAATAGTTTTGCACCAAGATGTCAATTCTAATTGTTTTTTTGTGTATGTGTTGCAACTCCTGGATTTGCATTTTCTTACTTTTGCAAATCTCTGTTGTCTTGCATATCTTATTTCTGTTTCAATCCTGCGCTACTGTATCAAACTTTTGAAGTTACATTATGGCCTTTTCTTCGAAACTCTGAATTCTTTGGTCTTGAGTTTGGAGCTGAATGACCAAGACTTTTCAAAGAAATCAGTCAGAGCTTGTTAAAAACAGCCTGGACACAGGAACTCTTGAACATCTGAGAAATCCACACACTGCACACACTACAAGAGAAGAGTCCAGATGAGATTAAAGTGATTCTGAGGACAGAAATGTGTTCTTTTTCCGGGGAATGTGTGGTTCATTACCATGTTTGTGCATCTCTTGTGTCCACATGTGTCCAATTGCAAAAATCAGAGACGCAGGTGTTTTCCAAAAAGGATTGAAAAGATTTGCCATTTGTTAACAATCAACCTGTCAGGCCTGCCTTGGTTTGCTTTTTTGGAGATTACCACAAATGCTTTTCTGCCCTCAAGCAAATGGAGACACCACTGTTAAAGTCACCATGAAATCGAAATGGACAGAATGGAACATTGTGGTGTTTAGTATGAGTTTTATCCGTGCACATCATTATTTTTTTTAAATAATTTCTTTAATTTAAGTACCTTCCCCTCTCTCTTGCAGCGACATCTTTTCTCTTTTCTGATGATGCGTTCACTGGCGTGAGTGAGGGCAGGACAACCTGTCACTTACATGAGATCATAGCAGGACCAAATTAAAAACACATCCAACAAGCCAATCATTTCCCCTTGGACAAAATCAAGTTCCTTCCTACATTCTTGTTTGAGTGTATATTTCACTCGGATATAAGTGCCAAAAGGGAAGAAATTATCACAACTTCTGTTATACCAACTTCAAACACATCTTCTCACTCCCTTTCTCCTCTTTTTTTCTAATAGACTTCACAGGAATTTGTGATGTGCATCAGTACTGCAAAAAAATAAAAATAAAAATTGTGACATGCAAATTATTATTAAGTACCAGGCCAGAAAATTCCATTCTCTTCTGATCTTTGTTTGTTTATTCTGTTATGATAGTGAGGTTATCAGGTTCGGTAAAGCCTTGTAAGAGATGAGCTCAGAATTTATCCCATCTGTTTAATGACAACTGGTCCCGTGGTGTACATTAAAATACCATTACCAACTGATATTGTAGCTGTATCAGGTTTCTGCCATATACTTTATTACAGATACAAGCTTTAGTTATGATGTGTTATTGTATTGTCCTTGACTGGTGTGTATTTGTGTGCGTGCCATTTGTGTTTTGTGTGAAAGATATAGACAGGTATTAAAGCTGAGGTAACTGATAACATTTGGGATTTCTGGCTCACTGCTTTTCCGTGCCAGGCTTTGACTTTGTTTTTTGTTTTAAGATAGGGAGATAGGGAGTTGTTCCTTTGGAACTGTTTTTTATATATATATATATATATATATATATATATATTCTGCTCATGGTCATAAAGGAAAATTTGTATATGAGCAAAGCATGGAAGTTGATCAGTGTTTGGATGTAGGCCTACAAATGAACACAGAAGTGTTTTTTAGTTCCTTCATCTGAGCCTCTGAAGAAACAACGGGTTAATTTATTTTCTCTGGAAATACGCCAACACAACTTCCCGAAGTTTTGTATTGTCCAAACATTTCACCGATGACTGTTTCCTCAACTTGGGCCAATACAGAGCTGGCCTCGATGAACATCTGAAAATAAAAAGATTGAGCTACCAAGCAACAATTTCTGATGTATAGCCTAATTGTTCAAATTCAGACAGGTAATCTTTCTCTCAAAATCGTGCAATACTGTTTATGCATAAGTCAAGCCAGTGATTCCACTTCACATCGTTTCTTTTAGAACGGTGAAAATAATAACAATTTATACAGAAAGCGATCAAAGAACAATCTTTCCACACAGCAGCGCAAGTTTATCTGGACATCTTGTAATGAAATCAATGATTCACATTACACTGCACAACAAAGCTCTTACTGTATGTACATCATCGTATTTGCATTGGTGAAAGCATTAGAGAGAGTGCAGAAACTGCATTACGGTGATAAGATCTTCATTCTCGCGATCAACAGTCTGTCATCTGCTTGCTCAATGCTCATCGCGGCAACATTTTATGTGATGGGAATAGATCTAAATACTTTAAGAACTTCTAACGATTCGTTAATCTCGATAGCTGTAATAGTAAAAACGTATAACAGCTGTAGTAAAAGTATTCGAGAGAGTTTCACATGCATTTCATATGCAAGCATGTCAGCCAATCATAGCAGTGGCCGGTTACACTGAATCCCACTGCAGACACACCCCTTCAAACAGAGGCTAGAAAAAATATTTCTAAATTATGACTATTTTGATCTAAAAAAACATACTAATATTATAAGGGCAACCCAGGAAACATTTTACAATAATAAAATAACCCCATATCAGGGGACCTTTAATGGCCCACGGCTGAATTATTTCAGTAAGACGGTAATAACACAAGTTAGCTGGCTAGCCAGAGACCTACATAATATAAAAAGCAAAACTACATATTTTGAACATCTGGTAGAAAAATATATACATCAATAATTAATCATAATTTTGATTCTGAGGAGCAAGTTGGCCCAAATAAAGTGGGTACTGTCCCATCTTTAATGGATTAGATTTTTGTAAATCCCATTTAGTAAAATCAGATCCAAAAGCACTCACATTCACCCATAGCAAAACACTATGTTGCTCAAGTTGGGTGCTCAACAACAAATGATGTATAAAAAAGGAAAAAAGTCGGCACATCTTGGCTCCAAAAATCGGAAAAAAATTTAATAGACTTACACAGGTGGTACGTACTCGAAACGTTACCACATGTGTGTGAGTATTACATTTTTTCACGTTTTTGGAGCCAACATGTGCCAACTTTTTTCTTTCTTTTTTTTGTCTTTTGTAAATCTCATTTAGACCTCACAGAGATTTGAAAAGCAAATTTACTGCACAAGAACTTCATAAGGCACAATAGCTTTGTTGATCGAGCACTTTGACCTTTAAAAATTTTACAGATCCTTTTACATTCCTAAACAACTATAATATTACACACTGCGTGAAAGGTAATATCTGAAGGGGCACTTTAACTGACTAGTCTGTTGTTGGATAACTAGCCGGAGTAATCTGAGCTTATGGTTTCTCTCTTTCAATTTTCAGTTTACAGTTGTAGAACTTTTTTTCTGTTTTTATATTTATTTGTGCATGTGTTTGATATCAGATAATTATAGCACTGAGGTAGTTCTCCATGGCCAGTGCCAAAGTTAACACTATGAAAAGCTCTGCTCCAGTATCTGAGCACCAGGCTCTTGCCAGCCTACAGTTCCCCATGTCACGTCTGGCACTGGCTCACCCACCCAGTATAAATTGCCAGCAGATATCCCCTCATTTTGAGATTAGCCAGTTTTCTAAAAAATCGTCCCATCACTCAATTCTGTCTTATTGTCTCATTTAAAAACTGGAGAATTGCCCTCCCACAATGCACTTGTGGGTGACCCATGAATGGAGAGCTGACATGCAATACTAATCCTTTTAGCACTCTGCCTCAACCAGCTCGCTGCTTTTGTTGTCATTTTTCTTTCTATTTCATTCATTTTTTAAGTGGGGGATGGGTGCATTGCTCTTTACATGGAGTGTAAATGCAAAACACAGATTAAACGAGGCACTATCTAAGAAGAGGGCATATGTACATCACTCTTTTATCTCCATCTGTGAGGTTTTACTGCCCTTTGTTTTGTTTTCTATGGATATATGAATCGTGTGATTTAAAGGGACAGTTCACCGAAATGAAAGTTCATTTATTCACCCTGTGAACCTGTGTGACAAACCTCACACAAACATGTGTGACTTAGTTTCTAATGTGGAACACAAAAGCAGATATTTTGATGAATATTTTAGCTGTTTTTTGTCCATACTATTAAAGTCTGTGTGGTCCATAAGAAGAGTGAACCCCCATTGGCTTTCATTGTCAAAATGTTCTAAATAAAAGAAAGTTCTACAGGTTTGGAAACAACATAAGGGTGAGTAAATGACAACAGAACATTTATGCTTGGGTGAACTATCAGAGGTATTTTAATTATTGGGGGGCATAAGCTGTGGCTGTACTATTGGAAAAATCTTAATGATCAACTTGGATCACGTATGCCTTGATAACCAGTCGCATTTCAACCTCGCCGTCATTGATTTTCTTTCAATGTGCGACAGTGAACCACGGTTTGCAGATACCATACAAATGAATAAGTGCTGTAAAACTGAATCCTGTCTGACGCAAAATTGTCTGTGACTTCTCTTAATAAAACAGAATTTTTTGTTCAGTGTAAAAACAAAAATAGATCAATCCATACAAATAGTTATGGGGAAACATGTTAAAAATTAGTGAATAGGCTGTCAATTCATTAAAGGATTAGCTGTTTCACAATAAAAAAACAGTTTATTCAGCGTAGCGTTACATTGTATTTTGCTAATGTTGGAGACTTGCTTTAGAGCTGCTATGAAACAATCCCGTTGAATGGATTGTAATCATTTACTTATCAGGTACATGTCTTTCTTTGTTTTTTGTGTTATCTTGGAGAATTCGCAAGCATACTAAGTGAATGGCACCACAGAGATATCTGGAACTCAATTCATCTCCTTTCTCTACTTCTCCTGTGTAAATATGCTTTTTCTTTGGATTAGCGTATCTTCCCTACCAAATGAATAAGAAGCTTAAAATCCAAGATCTGAAGAAAAAGAGAAAGAGAGTGATAGAATAAGCATCTCTCACTCCACCTGTTCACGCATCCTTATAGAGTTAAAACGATGATGTGAGAGAAGTTTGTGAAGGATGGGGTGAAAATTTGAGAGGGTTGCTTTGTCATCGCTTATATTTTTGATGTTGCGAAACCCTGTTTTAGTTTTATCAGTCTCACAGGCAATCACAATATTTTGGGATTAATTAAAATCTTAATCAGGCATGTTCATCTCTTCAGCGTGGCTCCCTGCAGGCTGCTGCTGACAGCTGTATTTTAGCTCTCTGAAAATGTGTGGAGGCTGAACAAGTTTGGCTGCAGACTGATCACCTCTAGGCCAGCCACTCACACTGTGATTGAGAGCGTGAGCAAAAAAGAGAAACGCTGTGATAGACAACGATATATATGGTGAGAGCAAGTATGTAGAAAACACTCGGATTGCGACACATTATGGGGGTCTTTTATACAATTATACATTGAATTGCAAATAGAGTGCGCATAACACACCTGATTAGGGCCCGAGCACTAACAGTGCGAGGACCCTATTGAAACTGTTAGGATTATTATTAGGGCCCGAGCACTAACAGTGCGAGGACCCTATTGAAACTGTTAGGATTATTTTTTTTTTTCTTTTTTCTGCAAAGTAAGTGCCATTTTCGGGGCCGCAACATGCTCAAAAACTCACCAAATTTGGCACGCATGTCAGGACTGGTGAAAAATTTCGTATTTTGTGGGTTTCGCGGATGGGCGGGGCAAAATGGCACGCTAGCGCCACCTAGAAAATTGGAAAAAATTAGCCCCTCGTCCACGTTCAACCTACATGCACGAAATTTGGTGGGGACGTGTATCATATCAAGACGCACAAAAAAGCCTCAAGAACCCATACCCTAAACTCGACAGGAGGTCCGCCATTTTGAATTTGGCGCCCATTTTTGGACGATTTACAGACTCCGTACTTTAACGAACTCCTCCTAGGGATTTAGTCGGATCGACTTAAAATTTCTGCTGTGCCTTCTAAAGGCATTGACGATGTAAAGTTGTGCTATCTGCGCGTTTTCGTCGATGGGCGTGTCCGTGGCGTTGAAGATTCGCCATGAAACAGGAAGTTGTAGTAACTTGGCTGTAAATGCTCAGATCTGCACGAAATTTCACACATTTGACAAGAGTCCCGCCCTGAACAAATCTACATGCCGACATTCACCCACAGTCATAGCGCCACCTGCTGGCAACAGGAATTGGCCTTTAACGAAGCAGCCCCCGCCGCTTGTTTGACCTACATGTACGAAATTTCTGCGGTACATCTACCATGACCAGACGCACAAAAAAGCCTCAAGAACCCATACCCTGAACTCGACAGGAAGTCCGACATTTTGAATTTGGCGACCGATTTGGGACGATTTACACACTCCGTACTTTAACGAACTCCTCCTAGGGATTTAGTGGGATCAACTTCAAATTTCTGCTGTACTTTCTAAAGGCATTGACGATGTAAAGTTGTGCTATCTGCGCGTTTTCGTCGATGGGCGTGTCCGTGGCGTTGATGATTCGCCATGAAACAGGAAGTTGTAGTAACTTGGCTGTAAATGCCCAGATCTGCACGAAATTTAACACGTTTGACAAGAGTCCCGCCCTGAACAAATCTACATGCCGACATTCACCCACAGTCATAGCGCCACCTGCTGGCAACAGGAATTGGCCTTTAACGAAGCAGCGTAGCAAATGCACATCCGCACTGGCTGAGCTGCAGAAAATGCAACACGGCTGCCTCAGACCCCGACGTGCTACAGGTGCGAGGGCCCGCCCATCGCTGCTTGCAGCTTTAATTTTTTTTAATTTTTTTATTTTTATTATTTTTTCTGCAAAGTAAGTGCCATTTTCGGGGCCGCAACATGCTCAAAAACTCACCAAATTTGGCACGCATGTCAGGACTGGTGAAAAATTTCGTATTTTGTGGGTTTCGCGGATGGGCGGGGCAAAATGGCACGATAGCGCCACCTAGAAAATTGGAAAAAATTAGCCCCTCGTCCACGTTCAACCTACATGCACGAAATTTGGTGGGGACGTGTATCATATCAAGACGCACAAAAAAGCCTCAAGAACCCATACCCTAAACTCGACAGGATGTCCGCCATTTTGAATTTGGCGGCCATTTTTGGACGATTTACAGACTCCGTACTTTAACGAACTCCTCCTAGGGATTTAGTCGGATGGACTTAAAATTTCTGCTGTGCCTTCTAAAGGCATTGACGATGTAAAGTTGTGCTATCTGCGCGTTTTCGTCGATGGGCGTGTCCGTGGCGTCGAAGATTCGCCATGAAACAGGAAGTTGTAATAACTTGGCTGTAAATGCCCAGACCTGCACGAAATTTTACACATTTGACTAGAGTCCCGCCCTGAAAAAATCTACATGCCGACATTCACCCACAGTCATAGTGCCACCTGCTGGCAACAGGAAGTGACCTTTAACGTAGCAGCCCCCGCCATATGTTTGACCGACATGTACGAAATTTCTGTGGTACATCTACCATGACCAGACGTACAAAAAAGCCTCAAGAACCCATACCCTAAACTCGACAGGAAGTCCGCCATTTTGAATTTGGCGACCGATTTGGGACGATTTACACACTCCGTACTTTAACAAACTCCTCCTAGGGAATTAGTCGGATCAACTTCACATTTCTGCTGTACCTTCTAAAGGCATTGACGATGTAAAGTTGTGCTGTCTGCGCGTTTTCGTCGATGGGCGTGTCCGTGGCGTCAATGATTCGCTATGAAACAGGAAGTTGTTGTAACTTGGATGTAAATGCCCAGATCTGCACGAAATTTTACACATTTGACAAGAGTCCCACCCTGAACAAATCTACATGCCGACATTCACCCACAGTCATAGCGCCACCTAGTGGCAACAGGAAGTGACCTTAAACGAAGAAGCCCCCGCCGCTTGTTTGACCGACATGTACGAAACTTCTGTGGTACATCTACTATGACCAGACGCACAAAACAGCCTCTTGGAGCGATGCCCTAAACTTGACAGGAATTCCACCATTTTGAATTTGGAGGCCATTTTTGGACGATTTACACACTCCGTACTTTAACGAACTCCTCCTAGGGATTTAGTCGGACCGACTTCACATTTCTGCTGTGCCTTCTAAAGGCATTGACGATGTAAAGTTGTGCTATCTGCGCATTTTCGTCGATGGGCGTGTCCGAAGCGTTGATGATTCGCCATGAAACAGGAAGTTGTAGTAACTTGGCTGTAAATGCCCAGATCTGCACGAAATTTTACATATTTCACAAGAGTCCCACCCTGAACAAATCTACATGCCGACATTCACCCACAGTCATAGCGCCACCTGCTGGCAACAGGAAGTGGCCTTTAACAAAGCAGCCCCCGCCGCATGTTTGACCGACATGTAAGAAATTTCTGTGGTACATCTACCATGGATAGACGCACAGAAAAGTCTCCTGGAGCGATGCCTTAAACTCAACAGGAAGTCGGCCATTTCTAATTTTACCGCCATTTTTTGATGATTTACTCATTACGTACTTTAACTAACTCCTCCTAGGGCTTTAGTCGGATCGACTTCACATTTGTGCTGTGCCTTCTAAAGGCATTGACGATGTAAAGTTGTGCTATCTGCGGGTTTTCGTCGATGGGCGTGTCCGTGGCGTCGATGATTCGCCTTGAAACAGGAAGTTGTAGTAACTTGGCTGTAAAAGCCCAGATATGCATGAAATTTTACACCTTTGACAAGAGTCCCGCCCTGAACAAATCTACATGCCGACATTAACCCACAGTCATAGTGCCACCTACTGGCAACAGGAAGTGGCCTTTAACGAAGCAGCCCCCGCCGCATGTTTGACCGACATGTAAGAAATTTCTGTGGTACATCTACCATGGACAGACACACAAAACAGCCTCTTGGAGCGATGCCTTAAACTCAACAGGAAGTCGGCCATTTCTAATTTTACTGCCATTTTTGGATGATTTACTCATTACGTACTTTAACTAACTCCTCCTAGGGCTTTAGTCGGATCGACTTCACATTTCTGCTGTGCCTTCTAAAGGCATTGACGATGTAAAGTTGTGCTATCTGCGGGTTTTCGTCGATGGGCGTGTCCGTGGCGTCGATGATTCGCCTTGAAACAGGAAGTTGTAGTAACTTGACTGTAAAAGCCCAGATATGCATGAAATTTTACACCTTTGACAAGAGTCCCACCCTGAACAAATCTACATTCCGACATTCACCCACAGTCATAGTGCCACCTGCTGGCAACAGGAAGTGACCTTTAACGAAGCAGCGTAGTAAATACACAGCCGCACTGGCTGAGCTGCAGAAAATGCAACGCGGCCGCCTCAGACCCCGACGTGCTACAGGTGCGAGGGCCCGCCCATCGCTGCTTGCAGCTTTAATTTGTTGATGAAATTGTTGTGCTCATTGAATGAATCCACAAGTCTCTGAATATGATATTGAGAGGTTTGGAGAGATCAATTTAAATTGTGAAATCTGTTGATGATATTTGGATGGCAGTCTGGCTTTTGTCTGTTATTGGGGTCAAATAAACTCCCATCTCTTTCTCCCTTTTCAATAAAAGCTTGCAGTGTAAATAAGGTTCCCTTTTCCAGATCCACACTAACATTCATATGCATGAGGATGCAGGAGGCCATAAATCAGTATCCTGTCATCAGCATGGGTCTACTACAGTAGATAAATCACCAGCTGTCAGTCACACACAGCCTGTCACAAACACACAAGCACTCCCAGAGTTTTTTTTATACATGCGCGTGTATTCATAAGGATAAACCTGTCCCCGTGTAATGCATTCAGACGCTCCGTTTTGGCAGGGAGGTTATTTTACTTGCAAATCCGAAGCTGAAAAATGAAACATAATTCAGTCTCCTGCTTTTTTTTTTCTCTTTGTGTGTGTTGTGAGTGTGTGTTTGAGTTTGTCTGTGATTAAGTGTGTGTTTGCACATCTTTGTCCTGTTCCTCTTTCTTTTTCTTCACACATGGGCTTGGGTTTATTTCATCAAATGAAGAGGTGACTCACTTCAGATGTAGCTGCATCAAGAAAATGGCAGTTTTCCTGCTCTACACTCCCACGACACATGCAGAAATACACATACATTTTGGTGTTTTATGTCATTGCAGTTACAGGGATGTACTATATTAACAATTCCGACTGATACCTAGATTTGGGGTAATTGAACTCGGACTCGAGTACAACTCGAGGATTTGGGTTTGTCACAGAATCAGATTTTTACTCTGACTTGAGCATGTGGCACTTGAAAAATGTTCCCGAGTCCAGGGATTCAGTGAAAGATCGGGACAGTTGACGGAATTGTCACTGGCCAGATCGGCTCAGTACGTTC
This sequence comes from Pimephales promelas, assembly GCF_988280905.1. NCBI lineage: Eukaryota > Metazoa > Chordata > Actinopteri > Cypriniformes > Leuciscidae > Pimephales > Pimephales promelas. The sequence continues at coordinate 22,065,689 of NC_142773.1, forward strand.
TGCCATATAGCTACCTTTACATGTAAGACCTTTATTCACTGTGCATGCCATTGTAAAGACTGTCGGTCTGTCCCCGTACCACTGCATTTTCAGTTTCCATTCACCAAACTTCCTTGATTTCCACCCCCTGCCTTGAATTCATAAATTTATATTGATGGATTAAGTCAAGTCCCAGCCAAAAGCTTTTTACATTCAAAAAGCTGTTTCACTCAGAAAAGTCACAATAAAGAAATCAAGTTGGCCCTAACTTCCATTACATGACTTTAAATTTGTTGAGCAGAATACTAATTATAAAATGGTGTGAAATTTAAAATGGCGATATGCAGTAGAGGTTTGGGTAACACTTTATTTTAGTGTCCTTATTACACGTTTCATATACTTACCATAGTAATAAAAGTAAATTATGCACAATTACATGCAACTAACCCTCAATCAAACTCTAACGCTATAGTAAGTAAATGTAGTTAATTAATATTACTCTATTCTTAAATATGTAATTAGACTGTATCAATGACACCTTAAAGGAATAGTCCACTTTTTTTTTTTTTTTTTTTTGGAAATAGGCTCATTTTACCACTCCCCCAGAGTTAAACAGTTGGGTTTACCATTTCTGAATGTATCCAGCCGATTTTTTGATATTTAGAAGAATATCAGTAACCAGACACTTTCTGGTCTCATTGACTTCCATTATATATATATATATATATATATATATTTCCTACTATGGAATTCAATGAGACCAGAAACTGTCTGGTTACTGATATTCTTCTAAATATAGAACAGTGAATTTGAAAACTGTGAAACTCAACTGTTTAACTCTGGGGGAGTGGTAAAATGTGGTAAAAAAAAAAAAAAGTGGAGTATCCCTTTAAAATAAAGTGTAACCGAGGTTTGTTTAAGATACATTTCAAATTGACATTGTTTGTTATAAGTTGAGAAGTTAATAAGCAAAGGAAAATGGCATACACTATTGTTTAGTTGGACTCAGACTCGACTCGGAATTGATTGGTTAAAGACACGGACTTGACTAACATGGAGTTGAACCCAACACTACTGATACAATAACACTTTTATCTTTTACACTTTGCAGACATTTTATATTCACAAACAGCTGTATTTCACACTGCATGAAAGGTAATATTCAAAAAAGCATAATTGGGGCACTTTAATGTTGGTTCGAAAACCAATATAGAACCGTTCTATTGGTAAGTCTCCATTGATCAGCCAGTATTCCATGCTTGTTTTGTGATTTGCATGTTTAGATATTTTAAACAATTTCCTACACTTGAATTTTTCAAATAATTACAATTCATTTCATTAGGGTGTCCAGAGCTGCAGAGATGAAATCATTAAGTCAGTTTATATCACAATTACAGACACAGTTAACACGGTCCAATAACGAGTTCCTCGGGAATAACTGCATAATTGTCTGGAGAGTGCAGCCCACCTGCAGCTGAGAGCGACCTCAGATAATTACATCAGTTACTCAGGTTCACATCGCCTCAGGAGCGTAAACACAACTCTGTGTGTGTTTGCCCAGTCTGTCTATTCCAGTCACACTCATATCAAAATCTGTTGGAATATCTAGCTCATTAAGATGCCATGCCCTGCCTGAACTACATCACGACAGAAGTTTTCAAGACGAGTGACAGAAAAGTCAAGCAATAAGGCCGACAGAAGCGTGCAGTGTCCTACAGCAGGGACAAGCTTTTTTTAATCTGCTGCGAAGAAGAGACGGCGTGTTTCCACATGATAAGTGATAAAATGTTAAGCAAAACTGGCAGGCGTAACTTCACACGCACAGATCTTAATGCATGGCACATTGGCGAGAGTGTGCTCGGAGTAGACAGGACTTTGCCCTGCAGCAGGGCTGGGGTTCAGAGCGAAACTTCAGCTCAGAGAGTGGGAGAAATGGAGGCTGAGACAGAGGGTGTGAAGTTTAAAGTGCTGAAGGGTTTTTACTGCACGAAGGCTCAAGAGTTTCCCAAATTCCCTCATGGCAAATTAAAAATGTGGCTTGCCCCTCGGCCTGTTTTACAACCAGAGAGGACAAAGAAACAAGATATGAAGTATAGAGAATGTTAGGCTGTTTGAGCTTGGATTTCTTTCCGGAATGTACCGCGGAAACTATAGTTTTCGCTCAAGTACTGTTGTGGCTGCAGTTGTTGTTGAAGCCATATGTCAAGCAGTGTGAGAAGCTTTCTGAATGTGTCTGCCATTTTATTGTTTTTTATAGTTGGATTTGTTAAATGGCTAGTCAATTTTATTTGGTGTTTGTGTTTATTTCAGTGGTACTTAATGCAAGCAATGTAAGTTACCACTTTTTGTTGTAGTAACATTAACAATAGTAGGTATGGTATGTTGGTAGAAGAATAGATATATTTTGTAATGTTTTAGACTTAGCCTGACTTTTTCATACTCATATTCTATTTGATATATAAATAGATTATATATATATATATATATATATATATATATATATATATATATATATATATATATGAAGAGTTAAGATGCAAAAGCCTCTAAATTCCATTTGAAATTTTCTTCTTTAATGATGATTTTTTATCAAACTTGTATATTTAAGTTCAGTAATTTCTTTGTTATTTAAGTGAAATTACTGAACTTAAATATACAAGTTTGATAAAAATCATCATTAAAGAAGAAAATTTCAATTGGCATTTAGAGGCTTTTGCATCTGAACTCTTCATATATATATATATATATATATATATATACAGTATATATATATATATATATATATTTTTTTTTTTTTTTTGTGAGCTATGCAAAGTTGTCAACAGAACTCAACTACACGCACACTGGAAGAAGTAGTAAAATAATGAGTGTTACTTCTTTTACTTGGTCCTCCATGAGTGCGACCAAAGGAGAAACCACAACGACCACAGGGTTTTCATTGACAAACACATCTTTCCAATTGACAAATGCCTTGATTGCAGTTCTCTGTTCGTCTTTTAAAATGAATGTACTGTCGATTTCTTTTACAACAGACTCAATAGCTAAATCTATACATCTCAATTTTCCAGCTGCAGTCCACTTTGAGGGAAACCAGTTGAACCCAAGCGCTGTTTGATAACGTGATGATTACGTAACTGCACTGCAGATCATCTGTCGGTCATTGTATAAAGCCCGCCCTGGCAATTTGATTGGCCCGATTAATTCTGAACCGATCATAATTACTCCTCAATGGATCCAAACCGAACTTCCTGACCAAAAAATGTTGTGGGCGGAGTTCGGTCTGGCATCTAGCCTAGTTTAGACTTACAGTATATGATGTGATAAGTATGTAATGTCTGATAATAAGAATGTACTTCTCATAAGCAATATATTATAAGTACTGATTTGAACACGATGCTATAGTTTTTCATGCCTGTATGTAGTGTGTTTTGTGGTGAGGTCGTTCAGTGGTGTTTTCATTGGCGTAAGAGTAGACAGCAGTGCAGTGAGGGGAGGAAGGAAAAGCAAGAGAGTGCCGGCCCTCCCACTGGGGCTTTCACCCTCCACCAGCCTGTCTGAGAAATTCTCTCTCACTCTCATTCTCTCTCACCCTCCATCTCTGTTGTTCAGGAGTGCAGAGTTCACCGCTGGTCATCTAGATTAGGACGTCAACCCCTCACCATAATTGTTTTCATGTGGAAACACTGTGGTGACTTTGGTGAAAATCATTTCACTAAGCAGTTTTGCTTGTGGTATTTCATTGTAGAAACATGTGTCATTCACTAACCACCCATAATCTTGTTTAATCAGGCATGAAATGAATTTAAATAGCACTGGAACATATAAAATGTAGTTATTTTATAGTAATAAGTTATTTTCATTCTTTTCACTCTGCAAACACACCTCCTTTCTATGCAAACGAGTCCCGTTACATCATCAAATTATTAAATTAACTCGGCTCATTTATCGCTCAGAGAAGTTAATTATTAGAATTAATTATTAATTATTTTAATTATTATTTTTATTCATCAAGTAGTTACATCAATCTTTTTTTACAATGTTCTATTCATCAAAGTATCCTCATTTTTTTCATCATGGTTTTAAAAAAATAAAATAAAAATTAAGCAGCACAACTTTTCGACATTGATAATAATAAGAAATGTTTCTTGAGCACCAAATCAGCATATTAGAATCATTTCTGAAGGGTCATGTGAAACTGAAAATTCAGCTTTCTCGTCACATAAATAAAACCAATTGTAAAATATATTAAAAACAGGAAGCAGTTATTTGAAATTGTAATATTACTGTACTTTGGATCAAATTAATGTTGCTTTGGTGAGCATAGGAGCAAAATGTTTTGTTTTTGTTTTTTTGTTATTTTTGTGCCACAGCTGTACATTTCTTTTTGTTAGGGAAAGAAATAATTATTAAAATTGTAATACAATGATGGAAAAGATTATGTTTTCTGAGCGTAATCATACTCCAACCTTCAAGATGGATAGCACCATGCAAATCTTGTCTTCCACTGATTTTGTGGGCATGTTTGCATTTCCTTTTCCTGAATTATGCACTAAAACTTAGCCTGATTCCCATTAGATTTCCCAATTCGGACAGTTTTTCTTCCTGCACAGTCAATAACCTCAGTAATATTACCCACACACCCTACTTTCTTCCCCCTTTTTTTCCCTAAAACAAGCTCTTGTGTGCTTGTGAAAGTGGATCTTGTGGTTAAGTGCATATGAATTGTAGTAGTAGGATTAAGTACAGTATGTGGGTCACAGCTGGGATAAGCACTCGGGACGGCAGCAGAAGGCAAAATGTCAGTCAGTGTCAACGGATCTGCCCATGGGGTGGCATCTGTTAAAGACAATCCCGCTCGAGCCAGTGGAAATGGACCCTTCTGCAAAGTGCAGAAACATCTACTTTTGTAGTTTTGATTTGCTCATGTACTGTATTTGTTCCCGGCCCTTACACACGCTCTGACAGACATCAGATCCTCTTTTTGAACAGATTTCCCTCCGGCACCAGTGACAACGTTCTCTCCGTATTTCAAAACGTTCAACTTTTAAATTTATTTTTTTTTATTATTCTTAAGTTGCCCGTCCTCTACATGGTGGAATGACATAAATATATGCTGTGAATTCATAGAGTTTTCTGTTTTATTTCATGATCAATCCACACACAGCAGATCTGTCGAAAAGGATCCCTGGTGGAAATTGCTCCAGCCCCCCTGCTGCTTTCGCCGCACATGTGTCCTCGGGTATGGCTGAAATGAGTGTGATTCTGAAAATATGAGAATGTGGAGTATTACCTTTTGTCCTTTTGAAGAGGAAATGACCTTACCAAAGATTCTGGGTAGACACACTCCACAAGCCTCGTGTAATTTGACTTGATTTATGATGTGAATTTGATCAGACTGACACAAGAAGAGGTTTGAAATAGAGAGGGGGAATTATTTATTTATTTATTTATTTATTTTAGTATGTGGAGAGAAGTGTTATAGTTTCAATCCAAGTCCATGCATATGGATATGGCATTTCTAGGTATTATACGTGTTTAAAGGTGCCATATAACATCATAAATCAAATCCTACTCCATATTCCATAACAGATGGGGGCAGTATACCTCCAAAAAATGACTTGTGCTCCTACCATCGCGCATGTTATTCAAATCATTTGACATGATAGTAAAAGGTTGGAAGACCGCAGTTTCACGTGGAACATTTGGAGATTTTTAGAGATCAGAGACTCAATGAACTAAACACTAGAGTGAACTAAACTAAACACTATGAATCTCAACACTAAATGATGAAGACCGCCTCATAGATCTCAAAAACAAGCTGGTGCATTTCGACGGTATGGGAAAATAAAAGCTTGGGCAATTATTTGAAGTTTATGGTATTCGTTTTGTTCATATTACACTTTTATTGTTAGTGAATTAATTTGACAGACAGCATTCGCTGATGTTGATCAAGCTAGCGCCGTGAATTCACCGTGAGACACACGCAATTGACACTTAGCAAGCAGGTTAGTTAAGCTCTCAAATTCAGTCAATTATATTACGCAATTCAAAGAATAAATACCGTTTTGGCGCTTGTACATGTTACACTACAGATCCCTAGCGCACGTGAACCGATCGTCTCTACTAGCTGGAAAAAGAACACGAACACTGGTGAAAGATACAGTATGCTACAACTTACCAAAATGTATTCCTCATGCATAATGTCGACCAATCATTTTTTGAACTCTTCCCTGAACTGAAATGTAGTAATTGGCTGTATTTCCACACGACTGACATCAGGTTCAAGTACACACAAGCCGGCCGGCGCGAGCGCGACTCACTCGTCTATTGCAGTTTGGCTGGTGCTAACGTTGCCCGTCCGCATACCGCCTCCCATGGCCGGAACTGGTATTACGATACCTGCCGGGCCGGGGCTAGTAATTTAGCATGCTAATTCAGGTTAATATCTCGGCAGCACTATAACTTGTCAGTTTTTTAATGACATCTTTGCACTTATTTCTTCTCATTCTTTTGATGCGTGTAGCTCATTTTTCGTATATTGTTACCTCAATTATTACATATGCCACCTTTAAAGTTCCATAAAAGTATATAAATAAAGTTAATCCAAACAGGATTCAACCTATATAGGGTTTACAAGTCTGAAATCACTTGTAAAAAGGTTGCAATTTTACAATGTTAAATTACAATGTTATAATACAATCCAATATAAAACATATTTTCATTACAAATACTAATACCACTATTGCTATACTATTTCCAGTGTAATTTAAAAAAAGTTTAATTGAATTTTATGTACAAAATTTCATAATTTCTATAGCTCTATATCGGATGCCCATTGTCACCCCAGAACCACCTTTGTTTTGCAATTTTAATCTGTTTACTGGTTTAAATGATAAACAAGGCCAGATTTTTAATGTGCAGAATTTTTATTATTATTATTTTTTGCAGTCAACTCAGTGTGTCAGTTTGGACTTTAGATTGATTCTGCCTATAACAATAACAATATTCCTCACTATTCATTTTGTAGGAAAGTCTGCTTTGTGCTAGTTCAAATTGGTCTCCCACTAGCCTTGTGGAGAGCCCTATAGTTGCCATTTGCCTATAATTGCTTTTTGTGTTGAAGTTTGCCTTCATTGTTATCAGGATTGTACGTAGAGATGATAACACCATGTCTCCGTGAATTGGATCCTCAAGTGAGTGGTCAAGTCAAGTCACCTTTATTTATAGAGCGCTTTTTACAATACAGATTGTATCAAAGCAGCTTCGCAGTGACAGACGCAAACAATGGTGCAAGCAAGCAATGACCAGCTCTTATTATCAGACACTGGACATCCATCTTTTGCTGCTCTTCTCATATTGTAGTCTTCCGTGACAAAAGAAAGTAAAAGCAAGGGATTATGCAGATGTTGCTTTTTAAAATTTTTTATTGAAGTATCAACTTTGTGTTAGATGGTTCTCCTATTAATTATATTAAAATACACCATTTAAAATAGTCTGGTACCGTCCTCCTCCCCAGCTCCACATGCCTAGATCTGCTACAAGATTTATCTGTCTAATCATCTGCAGCCTATCGTACATTCTAACAGCAGCGTGTCTGTGTATCTATTACAACACAGTCTCATGAAAGTGTGTATCTATACCGCGAATGTCATGGCATTTTTATGCCAAAAAATGTTGTTGTCGTTTTTTTGTTTTGGTTTTTTTTGTTTTGTTTTGGTTTTTTATCCGTGCATACGCACTGAAAACCCCTTGGGTAAGTTTAAGGGGGAGGGTTAGTGCGTATTATATGCCATAAAGAGAGTATCATATGCACGGGAAAAACGCGTACCATATACACGCAAAAAAAAAAAAAAAACATTTTTGCCGTATAAATGGCACGAGAATGACATTCATGCTATAGATATGAACTTTCATGAGATCGGGCTCTCTATTAGCAGTCGCGTAGCAGATCTGTTCTACCAAGACCAAATTCATTAACAATGCCATTTTCGATAACATAAAGAATTTTATGACTAACCGTTAAGTTCGTTTTAAAATCCATGTCTTTCTATAGCAAACTTTGGTATCTGGAGAACTTATAATCTTGTTATTATATTTAATTCATCACATAACAGTTTAGGATATTAAAGCAGTACTAATTCTTTCCTATGGGGAAAGTCTGTCAACATTTTGCATGAATGTGGCAGTGAATCTGTGAATGTAAAAATGTGCCTCCTCCTCACTGTAGTACTACAGTCTTTGTCTCAGTTATATCACAGCTTTGTGCTTCTGCCAGCGACAAAACTCTCCCACACAAGTTTGCCTTCTCCATTGGCAGATTATTAAAAGCAAACGTACAAACAGAAATGACAATATGTAAAGTGCAATTAATATTCTGATATCGGGTTCGGTATTATGAAAAGAGTGCACCGGCCTGATATTTACCTCGGCTTTGAGAAGAAGGGCTTTGTTATTACGTTAATAGAGTGTCTGCCTCCGGTTGTGTGTGTTTGTATATTTTTTTTAGCCTCAAGAAAAAAGGGCCTTTTTTTAACTTCCTCTGTTTGGTTTTAGCTTGTCATTCTACAAAGCACTGCGTGTGACATGTTTTCTCATTAAGAGAAGCAATAACTTTGATAAATCATTCCGCCTGCCAGCCCAGCCCCTCTGTTGGTATTAGAAAAGCTAATTGAAATTCTCTCTCTTTCTCTCTCTCTCTCTCTCTCTCTCTCTCTCTCTCTCTCTCTCTCTCTCTCTCTCTCTCTCTCTCTCTCTCTCTCTCTCTCTCTCTCTCTCTCTCTCTCTCTCTCTCTCTCTCTCTCTCTCTCTCTCTCTCTCTCACACACACACACTGACACTGTGGATTTTCTCTTTTCTGTTGTACTCTCTTCTTGTTGACACTTCAAAGGCTTGTGAGCCTGCAGTTGTGTGTGTTGGGTAGTGCTGGAGAGTACAAATATTTGTTCCCATTGTAATAACGTTTTCAATTGAACTGCGTATTTGTGGTGTTTAATTAACTTAATGTTAGGAAATGCGCATGTCAGAGAGAGTAAGGTCAAGTAAGTCAAATAAACTAATGAAGATACATGAACATGTGTGTGTGTGTGTGTGTGTGTGTGTTAGGTAAACAAAAGTTCGAGTTTGGTTAATTTTTTGTTTTCTTTTTGAAAGAAATCTCTTGTGCTCTCCAAGGCTGCATTTATTTGATCAAAAATACAGTAATATTGTAAAATGTTAAAGGATGCTTTTAAATCATTCATTTGTACATATAAATCATACATTTGTGGTCTATATAAAGCATAATTGCAATACTTGGGTCTGAATTCCTCATTATTATAGCTCCACAGGCCCCTTTTCTACCCCTTTTCTGATGTGCGTCTGTGAGCAACTCGTTTTGAAGTGGTCTCTTTAAATAAGAAGGAGATGTGTCATACCCCCCCCCGCTCTCCAGGTCGCTGAGTTCACACTCGGTTCAACTCCACCCCGTTCAGCCATATTTGTAGTTTTCTTAGAGATTTACGATTATATAGCGTCAAAGAACATTTTTATTCACACGTTAACAAAATGTCAACAGCGGAAGACTTGTCCTTCAAGCCTTACATGTTCGAGCCAGAGCGAGCGAGTTGAAAAATACAATGACGAACCTGCAGAACAACGTCTTCATATGATGTATTGCAGTGGTATGTACGTACTGTAACTGTGTTGTGTTATAAATGAAAGTCGACTAACGTTATTTCTCTTGTTAAAACAAGCACACTGACAAGATAAATGACTACGGTTTAATCTTACCACTAAAAATCTGTATTGATAATATGATGCATTTAGAAAAGCATCAGAAAACACAGCAGCTAAGTGACCATTGATGAAACTTAGGAACAATTATACTGCAGACGTGTAATGTTACTTCAAAACAAAAACAAAGAAAGTACAAAGGTACTGCTAAACCTGCTAAAGTACTTTATTTTTATTAACGATATTTACAGCTTACCAAAATGCTCTGTTGTCATCTCCAAAGATAGAAGGAAATTACCCCTCATTCAGACGAAGTCAATCGGCAAACCCTTCTTTATACTGGCGGATGTTGTTGAAGTGGGAATCCTTGAAGTGCTTCAGTCACTAACGTTACATCCACAACCGAACATTTTGACTTTCCATCTCATAAATTTTGCATAATTGAGCTTGGACTACAAAATCGTAGTGAGAAATAATAATGGCGGATTGCTCGAAGTGTTGGGTCGGTAGTCAATGTCCTTATTTGTCAGTTCCGCTGCAAATACTGTGACGTAATTGTTCAAAAAACGTCATAGAGAACAGACAATTCTGAACAGGTTGCAAAATATATCCAAAACAGAATATAAAGATATAAACGAAGCACCTGAAGAGAATAATTTAATACAGTATTTTATGTACTTATGAACACTCCAAATACACAACAAAATGCATATAGACACAACAAAATGCAATTTTCCTATCTTCAGTTTCACATGATCCCACAAAAATCATTCCAACATGCTGATTTCATGCTCAAGAAACATTTCTTATTATTATCAAGGTTGAAAACAGTGGTACTGGTTAATATTTTTGTGGAAACTGTTACACTTCTTAAAGATTCTTTGATAAACAGGTAGTTTGAAATATTTTGTAACATTGTCTTCATTTTCACTATTGACCAATTTAATGCATCATTGCTGAATATTTCTTTAAAATAACCTTGCTGACCCCAAACTTTTGAATGGCAGTGTGTGTGTGCAGAGGCGCTGCAATAGGGCAGGCAAGGCAGGCAATTGCCTGGGGCCCCGCATTTTGAGGGGGCCCCCGAGGGCCGATCATTTAAACAATCAAAAATGTTCGTATTAATATAACACGCAGTGACACCGAAACACCTCGGCATCCCCCTTAGTGGGGCCCCCTCTCTCGCGACTCGCGAGGCTGCTTATGCTTTCGCCGCCTCTGGCGCCTTTTTCAAACTGTCGCAGCGCTTGCTCGCGTTTCTGAAACCGAAAATCATATCCGAAAATGCATGAATTCATGTATTAAACATGCAGAGGACATATCCAACTGGCAGCCAGAAGTGAAAAAAAAAGTAAGATGAAGTGGAGAAGAGAAAACAGGACTGCGGTAGGCTAAGTGATGGAGAATGAGATGATGATGATTGATTGACTTAGCTAATTAATGACAAAAAAATCGTTTCGTTGTTCAGTTCACATATTCTCACTAGTAACATTACATATCGTTTTAAAGCATCTTTACAGAAAACATATGCATTTATTTTCTGTAAAGATCTTTAAAACGATAACGTTGCGCGTTTCCATTAGGCTAGGCCTACAGATTTGCGCAAAACTTTTACAATATTTTCCAAATGTCGATAAAAAACTATTGCGAAATGACGGTGTTTCCATTAACCGAACGTATTTTTTTCCTCTCGCGATAAGTCATTCCAAAAATCATGGCAACGGACGTTGGTAAGTTTACCTATTTCACAGATATGCACCGCACTAGAAATTATTATTAATGGAAGGAGACGTGTGTTATTCAAGCATTAATGGCAGGGAAAGTCATGGAGTTCCTGCGTTTCTCCCTTATTTCTGCTTCAATGTCTTGATGGTATTTCTTTGAAGTTTAGAGAGGCTATTCCTGTAATTAGGCTATTGTTTCTTAAAAAAATAAATAAATAAATAAAAAAAGAAGAAGAAGAATTTAATAAAGAACATTATGTCAAAACGGCCGTTGCAAAACGAAAAATGAACGGTTGTTGTATTTTTAAAATGCAAAGTTGAACACCAACATTTTAGTTTGACCACACCATAGCTGCGCTATAACATCTCAACAAATTTTCAGATATTTGTTTATGACTTTTTGCCCCCTTTAAAACATTTAAAATATTCACAAATTAATATGGGGAAAATGTTTGATTTTACTAGTTTTCTAAGGCCAAATTAGAACATGGATATTTATGATATTTTTCCTGCAGTGCTGTGGCTATAGGAGAGTTATTATGCGTCTGAAAAAATAACGAGCTAAAAACATAATCTCCGGATAGACCTTTAGAGAGAACGGCACCTTTCATACGGATTACATAATCAGAAGGTATTAGTTTACGATTCGAATTTGTTCTTTTTAAAGTGGACATTTCAAGCTTTAGTCTATAAAGGATACTGGTTCAGGTCTCGCGCTCCAGTTCACGAAGATCATAAAGCGGACCTGACTGTTTTATGTTATTTTACAAAAGCACAACGTTTTCTTGTTATTGTAACATTACGCAAATAAAAGTAGTTGCGAATAATGTATTATTATTTTCTGTATAACCAGAAATGATAGAGTATTTTAAGTTGATTCCACTGTTGATGGGAAAATGAAAGTGTTCACGGCGCGCCCGCGTCTGTCTGCCATCCAGTGCGTGCTCCAAACTCCGCACACACTCTTGGATATTGGACAAAATCGAGTGTTTATTTGTGATAATCTAGCCCTATTATTATTATTGTCCAACCTGTACTATGAATGAGATGTGACGAATTGCTTTGTTCCTTTTTTTTTGATAAAAGCGTCTTCTATAGGCTATGACTAATAAATGTTATAATAGGCTAATGATCATAATTATTATTATTATTATTTGCGGACACGGACCTAAAACACACTCCGTCTTCTAAGTCAGGTGACTGTAAATGCGCAAAATCCGCGTTTCCATTGCAGTTTTGCGGAAAAATCCTTTTTCGAATTGCCTGAAAAACCTCATGAGAGCATAAAAACCTTTTTGCGATAAACGGGAGTTTTTGCGAAATTGACGTGTTTCCATTGAGCGTATTTTCAATTTGCAATTTCAATTTGCGCAAATTGCAGGGCTATTGAAACGCAGCTGACAGCATTTTCCGTATAAGGCTCGTAAGTAGTGTTTTTAAGGTGACAATAGATTATAAATATGAAGATTTATGTACTGTACCTTGAGAATGATATTGTATCTTGATAAAACATAAGTACTTTAATGTTGTAAAAAAATAAACAATTTGTTCTGTTAGATGTGTTTGACTACTTTTTGTATGTTGTATAATTATATCTCTAGCCTATAGGAAACAAAGAAATATTTACAAAAAAAACTATTTTAGAACACTCTAAAAAATGCTGGGTTGTTTTAACCCAATATTGGGTAAAATATGGACAAACCCAGCCATTGGGTAAAAAATGTCATTTAAAAATGTAACCCAATGGCTGGGTTTGTCCATATTTTACCCAAAATTGGGTTAAAATAACCCATCATTTTTTAGAGTGAAGGGCCTCATTGATTGATTTTGCCTGGGGCCCCCACTCACTGTTGGTTCGCCTCTGTGTGTGTGTGTGTGTGTGTGTGTGTGTGTGTGTGCGCGCGTTTGTGCCTTTTGTGCCTTTGTTAGTAATAGTAGAAGTAAATTGCATGACGTCAACATGGCAGCACTCATGAGGAGGTGACCCGCTTCCTGTTAAATAAAACACATTTTTCTTGTAGACTGAAATACTTTTTAATTTCTTTGTTTACAGCTATTTTTAATTAGCAGATAAATTACAGTCATGTTGATGCCCTAAAAAAATAGGTTTCCGTTTTATTAGGCAAAACAGAGTTCTGTATTTTTGATTCGGAGGTGAGATATGGCATGTTTTGACAGTATTTGCAAGAACGGTCCTTTTGTGCTGGGAAACTCTGTGTGCTCATATCCAATGTGTGGGCGCACATTTCTGAGCATCTGAATTATGAGTGTGTCTTCATGAAATCAAAGATGAAATTTCAGTCAGCAGTTTTTTACCACCCAATTCTGTCTTATCTCTAGTTGTGTTTGGGAGCGCTAACAGACAGGGTTCCAAATGACTCACAAGATATGTTGAGTGGAAGACGTCTGAGCACATTATAAATGACAGCCCAACATTTTAGTGGCAGGACTAATTCATAAGAGAACACCGACTGCCTGTGGATAGCACGCCCCATGAGGCACAGAACAGCTGCGGCACGAGCGGCACACATATTCTCCAGAAGTGTATCTTACATCAGTACATCATGAGAGTTCTGCGGCTGAGAATGATTATACCGTTCGAGATGGAACGGGCCTCATGACTCACTCTCGGCTCAGGGGACCAAAAAGGTGAGGGAAGATTAGTCTGAAGAAGAAACGAAGCTTCATTGAAAGCAAAAATGTATGGATGGTAGGAATACACCGATGTATCAGAAAAAAAATCGCTATCAGACATAAAAGCAGTTAACCTCGCTATCCCACTTTGAGTGATTGTTTAAATGGGAAATAACCAATTTCATGTTAATCTTGAGTACCTACACTCTAAAAAATGCTGGATTGTTTCAACCCAAATTTGAGTCAAATATGGACAAACCCAGCTGTTTGGTTAAAATTTTTTTATATAAAAAAATAAAATAAAATAAAATCAAACTTGGGTTATAGCAACCCTGCATTTTTGGTGTGTATATTGCATCCTTTATATCTCTGAAGAGTCTTTATTTTTTATCAGATTTATAATAGACAGATACACTGTACCGAGTCTTTCAGAAAACAGCCGAGCTCCTGGAGGCGTGCCGTGCAGCGCCGACGGCTTCCGTATCCCAAACTTGCACGTTGATGGGCGTTGCTCTTGCTCTCGCTCTAGCTCTGGTTGGTGTGTGCACTCTCTTCCAGGAGAAGTGCCCTTACAAGGAATTACGCCCTTTTTGGCGTCATACAGGGTAATTTCCAAAACCTACACAAATCTTGAAGGTTTATTTGGCACAGAAATACTCCGTCATACATCCAACTCATTTATATATATATATATATATATATATATATATATATATATATATATATATATATGAAGACTTCAGATGCAAAAGCCTCTAAGTGCCATTTGAAATTTTTTTCTAGAATGATCATTTTTATCAAGCTTGTATATTTAAGTTCAGTAATTTCACTTAAATTGCAATGAGGATTACCTATTAATAGTCATTTAAGTGAAATTACTGAACTTGAATATATAAGCTTGATAAAAATTATCATTTTAGAAGAAAATTTCAAATGGCATTTAGAGGCTTTTGCATCTGAACTCTTCATATATACTGTATATATATTTGACCATGCTTAGCATGAGAATCCAACTCTTTATTTAACAGTATAAATAAGTCAGAATGTATGCTATAGCATTAGACATTCCCTTTAAAAACAGTTGAGGATCAGGGCCAAAAAGAGGTTGTTTTTGAAACTGAACCTTCGCTTGGGTGCCGCCATTGTAGCAGACCATCACCTGCTGTTAGCATTCCATTGACTCCCATTCATTTTGCCGTCACTTTGACAGAGAATAACTTTACATCTGAGGCGTCCAAAGACTCCATTTGTCCATTATTTATTTCTTAAGAAACAGGACAATGGATAAAAGACATTACTTTGTATCTTACGTTATAGCCCTGTAGAAGCTGTTTTCTGTCATATCAGGAGGATAAGCTCGTAGGCAATCTTTTACAGTCCATGAGGCAATCGGGTGGACATTGAGGCATAAAGTCAAGGGAGAAGCACATAGAGAGAGAGTTCATAAAAGTAACAGGACAAAATATTTCAACAACAGATTTGTTTCAGTTTCAATTCGGATTTGTCTCGGCACAGCTACTAGGAGGTCAGAATGGTTGCTCACGTCACATCTACGTCGTCAAGCTCAGTTTGAGCCTTGGCTATCAGGAAGTGAGTGCTTCTAATGGGCTTCAACTTTCACCGTTGAAATCTATGGGGTCGCTGTGTCTATTTCTTTTACTGTCTATGGATCTAATGCGGTTATGGGAAAGAGTGTGACATTCCAAAATGAACTAAACAGAGCGTTTCTAATGGACTGTGAAGAGATGTGCTGCTATAATGTAAAATAAGTGAAAATATGCTGGGGTTTGTTTTACATTCAAGCATGAAAATCTATTCTAGTAGGCCATAAAACAAAATCAAGACTTTGTAAAAGGGCATAATAGGTTCTCTTCAACTTTTGAAATGTATTAGTAAATGTTGAGATTAACATTAACTAATAAATGCTGCAGAAGTATTGTTCATTGTTAGTTACTTAATGTACTCATACAGTTAACAAATGAAACCTTATTGTTAAGAGTTATTCTGTTAATGTGAGTTATGAATGTTAATGTGAGTGATGTGTTTTCTGTTTATAACTGAGATCAGGTACACTGAAACATGGAAAAATATGTGCGATTAATCGCATCCAAAATAAAAGTTTGTGTTTACATAATATGTGTGTACTGTGGATAATTCATTTGTTTATATAAATGCACACATGTGCATGTATATATTTAAGAAATATTTGCATTTATATACTGTAATTTATATTATATATAAATATTTAATATATAAATATATATTTTTTCTTAAATATATACATATGTGTGTATTTATATATATATATATATATATATATATATATATATATATACTGTATATATATACTAAATAATTATACACAGTACACACACGCACAGTAAACACAAACTTTTGTTTTGGATGCGATTAATCGTGATAAATTATTACACATCCCTAATTATATATTATTTGTTTTAAAAATGTGTAATCAGCAGATGTCATTCCAAATAATTGGATATTGGTATCGGCACAGACATGTTATATGGGTGCATCCCTGATTGAAAGAAACAAAATTACAACCTAAAAATTAAGGTGTGTGTGTGTAGGGAAACTGAGAAAAAAATGTGTGTTCTCAGTTGGGAAACTGAGAAAATACAGTCTGAGAGATACAATAGGGATTTTATCACTACTGGCTGTGTTTGAATCCCTGTTTGAGGTTCAAGACTTTTAGTGATAAAGTTATAATTTGGTTTAGGGTTAGAGTTCGAGTTACACACTTGGGCATGGGTTAGGGTAAGAAGCTAGAAATGACATTGTGTCAATGAATGTACTCACAAAGATAGATGTAGAAGAATATGTGTGTGCATGTGTGTGTGTGGTAGTAGACCTGTGGGAACCTCATCAGCAGTCATTGTTACAATGAGACGTCTCCACTTTCTGTGTTCACGTCTCAATGGAGAGTGATTGCTGAAAAGAAACCTGTCACTCAAATGCAGCGGCCCGTCCTGTCATCTATAGTGCTCTCACGGAGATGGCACTGAGTGTCAGCCTTCATTCTCTCTCTCAGAACAGAACGAGTCCGATGCCAAGTGCCGGGTCCGAGGGAATGCTCTCAAGCTCCATTGGCTCTCAAGTTCCTTCCAAATTAGGGCCTTTTGTGGCCAAACTTGGCTGCGTCTGAAGCGAACGTCGTCAGGAGCCCTTTTCTTTTCAGTGTGAAAATAGACAGATTTCCCGAAGTGAGTCAACCTTCTCTTTTCAGAGCCGTCACATGCACGCTCCTCAAAGAGGAGTCAATGGGCTCTGTGTGGAGATGAGAGGAGTGTTTAGAGGATGTAAACAGGGAGATGAGGAGCTCGGCTGTACGCTATGGGTTTTTTTGTCTGTAGTCTATAAGGGCTTTTAACTTTGTGACTGTCAGTCAGCAAGTCAGTCGAGGGGCCGAGGGTTTGTCTGATTGAGATGAATGTGAGGAGGAAGATGGGAATTTTAGGGGAAGGATTTCCATGACAGCCGTCAGTTCTGTGGAATGAGGTGGCATAATTTGACGTGTCCTCCAAAACAGCCCCCTGAAAGCTTCTGCGTGGTGTCCTTGTACCTTTCAGTCAAATTCCCATGAGACCATGGTGTGTGTGTGTGTGCGTGTGTCTGCATGATGGTCATGTATGTTCTTGTCAAGTGTCAATTGTCTGCCCAAGAATACAGCCATGGTCGGGTGATGGTCTCCTGACCATACGAAAGCCTTTGCTGCTCCTAGTGAACGTCTGCTTATTCATTTTAGGTACCAGGGGAGGGATTCTCGAGGATTAGTCCACTTAGTTCACAGTTCACATTAGAAAAAACTTTTGCTGATAATTTACTCACCCCCATGTCATCCAAGATGTCCATGTCTTTCTTTCCTCAGTCGAAAAGAAATTAAGGTTTTTGATGAAAACATTCCAGGATTTTTCTCCTTATAATAGACTTCAATGGGAACCAGACAGTCCAAGGTCCAAAAGACAGTTAATAACAGTTTCAGATGCAGCTTCAAATGTCTTTAAACGACACCAGATGATGAATAAGGGTCTTATCATGCGAAACGATCGATTATTTCAAAACTTATTCCAAAAAATGTAACTTTTCTAAGGACAAATGCTAGCCTTGCTCTATTCTGTGAGGCGCGTTTGTAACGTCACGTAATACATAATTACGTTCAAAAGGTCACGGGCGACGTAGCCGGAAGTACAGAATCAAAATCGTCCGACATCGTTGTTTTACCTTTTAATTCCTTTTTTTGTAAACGGCGTTTGAGTTAGTTTGCACGTTCAACCTATGCATTCAACTTGTAAACACTGACTCTGTACTTCCGGCTACGTCGCCCGTGACCTTTTGAACGTAATTATGTATTACGTGACGTTACAAACGCGCCTCACAGAATAGAGAAAGGCTAGTATTTGTCCTTAAAAAAGTTACATTTTTGGAATAAGTTTTGAAATAACCGATCGTTTCGCATAATAAGACCCTTATTCATCGTCTGGTGTCGTTTAAAGACATTTGAAGCTGCATCTGAAACTGTTATTAACTGTCTTTTGGACCTTGGACCATCTGGTTCCCATTGAAGTCCATTATATGAGAAAAAATATATATGGGAAAAAAAAGAAAGACATGGACATCTTGGATGACATGGGGGTGAGTAAATTACCAGCAAAAGTTTTTTCAAAAGTGAACTAATCCTTTAAGAATGAAATTCCGCTAAACTGCTGTTTTCTTATTATTTCCTTACTTAAAGGGATGGTTCATCCAAAATTATTTTTTGTTTATTTAATAAAGTTCTATGTAAACAACCAAGCAATGTATAGCAAGCACAAATATGTTGGCTCAAATCTCGTTTTTATTTAGAACTGTTTTCTATCTGTAATGAAATATACTTGCATTTATAATTGATATTTCTGTCAACACATGGACAGAAATTTTGGGATGCTATGACATCCTTATCCGTGACACATATATGTGGTTATTAACAGCTGTGTATCTCAACAGGCAGGTCACTAGGATTTGGAGAAGAGCTTGTGTGTGTTTATGCATAATTTGTGGCCAAACATGTTATATAAGACATGACATCTAAGTTCATTATTTTTTCTTATTATGCCCCTATCCTCTGAAATGAATGGTATAATGGTTCTTTTCTCTGGCAGAAGTAAAATGCTATTTTTCCCTTATCGGATAAGAGTGTGACATGTCCTCAACAAGCGCCGCCAATTATCAAGAGTACCTGCGGTTCATATCAGCGTGAAGCAGCAGAATCTCATGTACCGTCTCTCTAATAAGACCCCAGCAGGAGAAAGACCGCTGAGTCTTACAAGCCACAAAACAACAGCCTCTGCCCCCCCTCTTTCTCTCTCTCACTCACACCTGTGGGCCACCACTCAGGATTAATGCACATATATTATTAAAGTTCTTCTTCAGCTCAGAGTCTGTTATGGTGTAATGAAGCTCTGGGACCCGTTCTTCTTACGTCGCTAACTCACTTAGCTGGATTTGATTGTTGGCGATTTGACATGATCTTGGATTGTATGGTTCTTTGACACTCATCCTGGACTTGCAGTCATAGCAACAGGTGCACAAGATCGCGAGCATGCTTATTTCATGTTAACAGGATCAGATTGCGGCTTTATAAGCGGAGGTGATATAGGAAGTCTTTAAGCTCAGCGCGATAGTCTACTTTTTGAGTGATATGATTTTTCTCACGACTCATGAGGATGCCGTTTACATTATTCATTTGTTGGACTTTAGTAACAGTGCAGGCAAGTTACTATTGTGATTCTTCTCAAGATTAGTAATATTATATCAAATTTTAAAAAGGCAGTTGACAGACTAAAAGCTCTTAGATGTTCCATATAACAAATATGGCCAGAATCTGTGCATGATTTTAAGTGATTTATGCACATTATTTAAATGTAGTAAGGAAAAATATAAATATCACATATTACATACACTTATGCTTATCCTAACAGAACTGAATTTTTCTGTTATGCAGGTGATTACAGTAGAATCCTGCTTGGAGACAGGTGTTTTATGACCCCATTCCCTGACCCAAACCCCAGACCACTTAGAATGTCGCTCTAGCCAGGATAAGGGCACACAATGAAGTGAACTTTAACCTAACTAAAGTGTCTGAAAAGCCTGAGGGTTGCACCTCACAGGGCCTGTGACATTGCATGGGCCAAAAAAAAAAAAAAATCAATAATGTTTAGTAAAAGACAAGACAAATGTTTAATTCCCTGACTTTTATTATAATTGTTCTTTGTAAAGAAAAGCTAGTGATAGTCATCTTTTGCCTGTAATAAGAGATATTATGCAAAGTCAGCAATAGTTCTCTGTGTGAAATAATATATTAGCACTTACTCTGGAGTTCCTATGAAGTAACTCTATCTATCTCAAGTGCCAGTTTGTTTGTTTTTTTTTCTTTAAGTTGTCATGTATTTTCAAAATACTCTATTTTCTCGAGGTAGGGGTGAACCTGTCAACACATGGCTTATGCATCAAAAATTAAAAGGAAAAGTACATTTTTTTATTAAATATTGTTGGATTTCACACATGTGTAAAAGAAAAGCTAACTTTTCTGGACAAGATACGTATGATACTTTTTCTCTATGTCTAAATGTTCACTCCTCGCAAGTATAACTTACATTTTACAATGCAGGGACTGTAACTAGAGATATGCTAGTTATAAATACAGTAATTATTACTTTATTTAGGCAGAAAAAGTTCATTGTTGTTTCCAAGCTCATTAATGTTAACGCTAGCGGTCTTCCACTGATGATAGTGGCATTAGCTAGCTTTGTGGTTAGCTAGTCTATGATGAGCCATAATTTAGCAATAGATAACATCATACTGCAAATTGTAAAACATACATTTTCAATATAACAGGCCAAGGAGAGATGATTGAAGCTTGTTTTGTCCATGTTTTATTTTATTTTTTAAATATTAATTTATCGGCCATTATAACTGCCGATACCGATATTTTGGAAAATGCCTAATATCGGCCGGCCGATATATCGGTCTGGCTCTAACCCACCTCTGCATCACTGCTTTGTGCAGACTCTTCTGTAGATGTGACCTCCTGTAACTCATATTGCATTCTGAAATAATAGGTACTCAAGTGTAAATTAAGTAAAGCAAGTTTTTTTAAATATTTTTTAAAGCTATTTTTTAAGCACCTTCCATCCTCAGTGTTTCGTCGACTAGCTCACGACACCTAAATAGGGCTTAACAGCGTCTCTGTCCCCACTCAACTCTTACTGATCTTTACATCCCTCCTGCTGCTGAGGTTGCTCCTTCCTTGTAGTTCACATGTGACCTAACCATAATATCACAATCTCTAACCATAATATCACAATCTCAAACCAGTTTGACTAAGGCTGTCGAAGCCCCACTGTCGTCAATAAAGCAGGTTCAGTGGCAACGGTTCCGTATGGCATACTACCTACCGCACAACACAATATCTTTACAAACACCAAACCCTCATTCACGGAATATACACAAGAACATAATAACTATAATTACTATGCAAAATATGCAAATAAACCAACAGATTATTTGAGTTTTTCAAGAATTCTATGAAACCATAGCGTTGCAAACTGTACAGAGCCAGCTAGAGTCTTTCAGTCTAAACCACAGCCAGTTGCTGCTCCTCTCTGCTGCTTCAGATAAGTTCTTTACTATGAGACGCAATTCTTGGCCACTGAATCTGACGTCTCTTATGAACCGGGTTGTAGAGTGTGCCACAAATCCTCGACAACCCACTTCCACTGGATAAACCTAGACTCTCCATCCTCGCTCTTCTGCTTCAGTGGCCAGATGAGCATACCGTGGTTTCTTCCTCTCATATGCCTCATCTAAAACATCCTGCATGGCACTGTTAACTCTGTCAGTTGAACAATGCGTGCTGATCCAGACCACAAACCAAATGTACTTTGCTAGTTTAAAACTTAAGCTGAGTTCATGTCGTCAACGTTATAGATATCGTGATGTGGAATAAACGGTCAAGCCACGATCGCAAACCCCTATGTGTCTGAGCTCTCTACGACCACCCACGAAGATACATAACAAACTGGAGAGCAGCAATGGCGGTGGCCGGTGGTGATGCTACAAACTAGTGCACGCGGAGAAAGAGGGTTACAATTACAATGAAGTACACTGGGGGAAATGTGATCAATAACTAATGGCAACATATATATTTTTTTCATTAACTATGTAGTTTCACAGTCACACATGTTGACTTTCACAAGTCAAAGCAATTAATTACAACTCGGGGTTTAACAGTTGATATGACTGGACAACCATTTGGATTATAGGCCTATTAATTTAAAGCTATGGTATACGATGTTAAAAATCGGTCGAGACGGTAGGGAAGTTTTAAAAAACTCATCCCGCTCCTCCAAACACACCCCCCTCCCCTCTGTGCTACCTGATCCCTGACGTATGTCACGTTTGAGTTCACGTCAACGCAAGATTAGCAACACATGAAATGTTCTAAACTCCCCACCATCATTATAATACTACTAGTATTGTTAAGGTTTTCAGTAATTGTTAATGCAGCACGCAGCGCATCTTGTTCAAATTCCGATCGGCTCGAACAGAAACCTCGAACAAGAAATTTAATTACTTTGACCCGTGATAGGCGATGCTAAACGGCTAACATTCCAATGCCGACCGGCAGCATGAGCAAGTTGTCAAACTGATAAAAAGCCATGTAACACGTCACACCATAAAAGAATAAATAAATGTTTACCTGCTCAACAAAAAGTCATCCGTGTCAGCGTCGTTTTCAGTCCCAGATCTCCCTGAAGCTTTCTCCAACGGTCAATGAAGGACGCTATATTTATCCTACTTAGAGTCCGGCGTTCTTCACATTTCGTTTTAATCTCTGATCTTTCCTCCACAGACTTTCTCTTTCGTCCAAACTTTACAGTAGGGGCAAGCAGGGGCCGCTTGCTGTTGTCGTTTACATTTTTATCCATTGCTTTATCCATTGCTGATCTGACGCTACTAGCTAGCTACCATAGACAGTTTGTCAGCTGTTTGCTCGCGCACGGAGGGGGGCGGGGGCGGGTGTGGTAGGGTTGGAGACGCGAGCGCCAGGCAGAGTTTCAAGTGGAGCTGGTGATTGGATGAGAGCAGTTGACCAATATAAGCTGTGCGGCCGCAAAGCTTACATTGGTCAACTTTTCTGCGGCTGTACAGCCAATAGAGTGAATGGATTTTTTTCGTTCTTTTTTCTATTTATATTGTTAGGATTGTACTATATAACCATAACCAGCATCTAAACGAGGATATTAATAATGAACAATCTTTGAAATCGTATACCCTAGCTTTAATGCAGCAACAAATTATTGTACAGTCAGTGTACTAAGATAATTTAAAGTTCATTGACCAGCAGTGAAGGTGTTGCTGCTCCTGGCCTCTGGCTGTGGGTCTGAGGAAGAGCATGTAAGAACATGCTTACAGTATGTTGTTGTTGTTGTTTGTGTATTTATAAAGGATAGTTTTCCTATTTAGCCAATGTCATTTTAAAATATGATTGATTTTATCACTGGATGAACCACTTTTTAAAATACTGCAGATAATTTTGAGGAAAAGCAAAGTAAAGTTCTCCGAGCCAGAATTTGGACAGATTTGACATTGTTATCCAAACTATAATTAGTTTCTTGCTGTGTTTAGTTGTATGAAGACAATTGAAGCATAGTTTATTTACCTACGATTTTTTTGTCATGACTTCAAACTCTCTGTAGTGTGCGTTTGTTTGAAGATTGTGAATCCTGATCCCTGTGGTGACAGCAGTTCGGAAAGACTTCTTTATAACTCGGGAATATTTGGCAGTCGCCAGGACGTTTACATTGAGCTGAACTCAAAGTTCCTTCCATTCAAAACATTCCACTGGTGTGATGCAACACCGGTCAGTGCGAATGTGTTTGAGCCCTAGATACAGATTTTTTTTTTCCCAGGAGTCAGTGCGTTTGTGTGCATGTTACGGGTGTGTATGTGTGTCCTACAGTTAATCTGTCTTAACTTGCCACTTTCTGATGTCATTCCTCAAAGCAAGAGGTTGAGGAGTTTGCTGCACAGCTGTAAGTTGTGATCGACTTCATTGTGTTTGGCCAATAGAGCACCTGCATCAGTCACTGGGGTACAAATATTAATACACCAAGCCCTGTTCAAACAAACCGCAGCACTGACTAAAACACCAGTCCACCAGCCAAAACGTATCGAGACCAGGTGTTCAGGAAACAGACCCAGAGATGCAGTGTATCCAGGGTCCACACCTGCCAATGAGTGAATTCATAGTGAACCTCAAGACATACTGTGATATTGCTCCCCAGTTTTCTTTTTACTGGCTCAAAATGAGGAATATTCCACTTTTATGTTTTTTGGAGGGAAAACAACATTAGGTATTTCAGATGAACGTGCTTATAAATCTATTATACTATATTATCTACTATTCTCTAATATTGTTGACGATTATGCTTAATTAACCGTGCGTTAGGATTAAAACGTGTATATTTGTAAATAATTTTCTTTTGTGGCAGTGCATTCTAGGATTGCCTGGCACTGTGTCATAACCAGGTGTGATGGCAGGTTTCCAGCAACAAGCAAGTACAGTTGTTCGAAGTTAGATTTTGAACCAATGAGATTTCATATTTGATAGTGGGCGGGGCTACTCACTGCAGTCAGTCAGTCATATTTATCTAAAGAGCATATTTAATAACAACAGCTGTTGGCCAAAGTGCTGTACAAAGTGTGAACAAGTATCCATAAATCATAAGACCACAAATAAACAATGCAATAACACTACAGCTGCTAAAGGCCAGTGTTAAAATCAGTTTATGAAGGTGCAGTCTTTATATGAGATGGCAGATAGTTCCAAAGCTGTACAGAAAAGGCACAATCTCCTTTATTTTTAGACATGTCTTCGGAAAAGTAAGCTGCAGACTACTAGTTGACTTAAGATACAGTAGTCTACAGCAGTGATACAGAAATAGAAGCCAAATAAGCAACAACACGTTTTGTTACTCATCACTTTTCACAGCTGGTTAAAACAAAAATTCAAATGTTGTATCCATGAATTCACAATGCTACTTTTCTCATCTCTGATTGGATAATCAGTAGAGGGAATTCTGTGCTGATTTTCTGTGGTTATTTTGGGTGTATTTTCAGGCTTCACTCCAGAGAAACAGGAAGAATAAAACTCACAGATGAGCTCTCAGGTTGGGGTCAGAGTTTGGTTGAGTGAAAGTTTCCAGTTCCTTCCTCAGGAGAACTCGGACATGCCTTTCCTCTCCAGACAGGAAAACAACATACAGTCTCTCGCTCTCTGCCTTTCAGTCCTGCTTTCCGAGTCTCTCTCACACAAACCTTTTTGCAGTATCTCAGATTCCCCTGACAATTTTATGTTTTTATTGGGTCTTGGGGTCTTTCAGTAGCGCCTTGCATTGTAACATGCTCTATTTAATGTAAATCTAACTTTTTTAAAATTCTTTTCTAATTATTAATTCTGCTTTTTTAAGGGTGTATTTTTTTTCAGCCAGGCTATTATCAAAATGTATTAGTATGAAAGACTAACAATTTAAAGAATGTATTTATTAAAAATTGTAAAGATTTGAAGAAAATTTATTTTAATATATTTAATAAGAATATATTTTATTTATAATGCACTTTTCATTTGCGAACAAATCTCAAAGTGCTACAGCAAACATATTTCAAAAGTAAAAACTCGGGCAAGAAGAAGAAAATGTAAAAACAGTTAAATTCTGCATTAGTTGTAGCTATTTTTAAATAGAAAAGTCTCTAGAAAAGTGGTCAACTGATGGTGGTCTGGCAAAGGGTTCCACAGTCGCGGGGCAACTGAGGCGAAAGCACGGCCTCCCATGGTCCGGAGCTTGGCTCTGAGTGGACAGAGAAGATTGCCATTTTGTGAGCGGAGGTTTGTGCTTGATGTTTGCTGGGTGAGAAGTTCCTTAAGGTTGGGTGGTGCATTGCCATGGATGCATTGGTGGGTGAGGAGGGGATTTTTTAGTGAATCAACAACTAAAAAAAGTTGTTGGTGTTTACTTACCCTTTAAATAGAAATGCGTACTTTTATCTTTTAGTAACCAAGGGATATATTCCACAGGTCTATTAAAGTGGTTGATTGATGATTAAAAAGTGATTAAAAATGCATAAAATTAGTGGCCAGTTACAGTAAAAAAAACTAAAACAAATTGACTAGGGGACAAAACAGTTCCATTTTTCTCCACTAGATCTCCCAGGCTGTACCATCATATCAATTCAAAGTGGAGGGAAATATCTAGTTGTTTAGACATTGATAGTTTCTTTTTTACTGCACTTCACTGAAGTCCATTATCGTATTTGATTACAAACACTGAGAGTCTGAGCCTGAGAGAGAGAGAGAGAGAGAGATGGACGTAAGCGGTGGCTCTCAATCCGCCTCATCCCCAGGGACAGACAGTGGCTAATCAATTTCAGACCAACGGGAGCTTCATTTACATCACAAAAGCTAATTATTGCAGCCTAATCAATCAGCACATCCTAATTAGCTTAGGGCTTGAGTTGGAAGGGAGAGAGAGAGATTTCTGCCCTGCTGTACTGAAACGGTTTCAGACATGTTGTTATTGCATATCCAGACAAGCCTGAGGTGAGTGACTTTGTTAAACCTACAGAGAGAGATCTGTTGACAAGAAAAAAAAAAAGAAAAAATGTATGGATGTATGTTCTTTTTTTTTCTTTCTTTTTTTTAATAACATTCCCAAAATCTCTTACATTTCTCCATCAGTCTTCAGTCAGGATGCATGGAGGTCTTATTAAAGACGTCACTCATTTTGGTGTGTGTGGTTTCTGGTAAACCCTACATTGTGGGGACAAAATATGTACCCATAAAGATGGTAATTTCTGAAATCCTTGACATGTTCGGTTCCTATGAGGAAACTGCTTAGAAATCATACTAGAGTAAGTGATGTTTTTTTTTTTTTTTTTTTTTGAAAATGTAAAAATGTAAAGGTTTTCTGTGAGTGTTGTGTTATATACAGTTTGTACAGTATAAAAAGCATTATGTCTATAGAATGTACATACCCATGCAATTTGAAAACACTGTGTGTGTGTGTGTGTGTGTGTGTGTGTGTGTGTGTGTGTGTGTGTGTGTGTGTGTGTGTGTGTGTGTGTGTGTGTGTGTGTGTGTGTACTTGTAAAATTATCTTTGTGAGGACTGGTTTGAGTTTTAGACCATCGGAGTGAGGACAAAGAGAGTAAAATGAAGACATTTTGGCTGATTATCCCTTTCTGAGACCCCTTTAAATACCTGTTTTAGGTTCAAGACTCGAGTTTTAGGGATAAGGTTAGGGTTCGAGTTAGACACTTGGGCATGGGTTAAGGTAAGAAGCTAAAAATGACATTGTCTCAATGAATGTACTCACAAAGATAGATGTACAAGAGTGTGTGTGTGTGTTGGGAAACTGTGAAAAATGTGTGTTTTCAGGTGGGAAACTGAGAAAATACAGCCTGAGTTAGTTACACTACTGACTACAGAGTTAGTAAGATTTGTTTTATTTTTATGAATTAATAATTTTACTTCAATTAATCAAACGTGATAGTAAATACTTTTACAATGTTGTAAAAGATTTATATTTTTATTCAACAGAATCCGGCAAAACACATTTTCCACAAAAATATGATGCAGTACATCTGTTTTCAACATTGGTAATAATAATAAATGTTTCTTGAGCAGCAAATCAGCATATTGAATGATTTCTGTAGAATTGTGTTGGATCATGAAGGGTCATTTCTGAAAGAATTATGCCGAAAATTCAGAGTCTGTATTTTTTACGTAAATTATAATACTAGCAATAATTATAGTTATAAATTACAGTTGTAAATACTTTATATAGAAATATAAAACAGTTATTATTAAATTGTAATAATATTTCTTTCTTTTTTTATCAAACTGCTACCTCACCAGTTCATGTATTTTCTTTTTTTTTTTTTTTTCTTCATAACTGACCATTAGCTTGGAGCTTGAAGCACTGAATGGCCCTCAGCCATTTTCAAAAAATGGAAAACAGTCTGACAGTTCAGAACTATTACACGTCATTAAACCACTTTTCCTTAATCGAAGCGCAGTCTTTACAGACATGGCTTGCAGTTCATCTCCAGCAGTGATTTTACATGTAGATCCTCTTTGGGATTGATTGTGTTTCTGTGCTAGAAGCATGTCCTCATGGTGCATCTTATGGCCTGTTATCGTCAAGGGGTTTGGTTCAGCTGAAGATGCAATTCACTTTTACGAGGATTGACGTTCGATTCGACATGCCGGATAGCACAGTGTAAGAGGTCAAGATTTACATTCATGTTCTAAACAGGTTTTGAACAGAAGGGACTCGATCAGCAGTCATTTGCATAAATGATGAGAACGGCAATTATCATGACAGGTCACCGAGAATTAAGATGGGCCTCAAATGTTGAGGAGAACCCTATTTCAGGTGCATGTTGAACTACTAAATGATGTTATTATTAAAGTGCTACCCAAACACATTCATTACAGCGGAGTCTCTGAAGATGACTACATCATCATGTATTAATAGATTTTAATTAGTGGTGTTTTCTAAGGCAATTATCACCATTATACTTGCTCATAGGATACCTGCGGTGAGAGATTTTAACTAACCCCTGATCCGAAGTATTCGACTTTGCAGCAGAACTCCTGCATTGTTTTGTGAAATGAAATTCTTTATTGAAAAAGGGTGTTTTATGTTTATTTTTCTGAGTGATCTGATTAAATGTTTGCTTGGTGGACAGTTAATTGGGTGCAATAATTGTTCAACGAATGAGGAATCTGAGCCATGTTTGGGGATATTCATTGAGTTGAACCACCTAGAAAGTACAACATTTAGTTTTGAGCTTCTCCATGGCATTCCAGTCCCATCTTACTCAACTGTGCCTGTCCTGGTAATCGTCATGATTTACACACTAATGATGATGTGAAACAATTTGAGTGTGAGTGATGTAGAGCGAGGATGTTTTTTTGCGAGTTGTGACTCCGCTGCACTGCTTCCCTCCAGGTGTTTGCTTTTGTGACTGAGGAAATTGTTCATAAATTTCAAATGACGCTTTGCAGAGAGACTCAGATTTCCCCAGATTCCCTCACAGTCAGATTTACGATACAAGAACTGGTGCTGATATTAATGGGTAGCACTCCTCACAAAAATCGTGCAGACTCTGATAATTAAATAAATGTATACTATTATACTAAATAAATGTATACTATAACAAAGTGCAGAGCTACACCCTGAAACCAATGGTACATATTTTATAAAAAAAAACAAAAAAAAAACAGAAATTAGGATGTAAATTTTAGTGTTCTAATTTTACTGTAAAATAAACTGTATTTTATCCTTTATTTTATTTTAGAGTACAATAGCGTTGTAACAATATATTTAATATTTTGTTTAATATTTTTGAAATGAAAACTCAAGTAGAGAGGTATTTTTTTCAACTTTACAAAAAAATTGGTGCAGGATTTACTTTGAAACTATTTTGACTCAGAAATTCCTAGTAAATTTCACAAAAAAATGTCAACAAAATGGTAAGAAACACATTGAATGAAACATGAAATTAGACTGAAGTAGAAAGTCTGACGTACTATTTTCTTTTAACATATACTTCAACATTTTTTTACAATTTCAAAAGAAAAAAAAATATTACAGTAAAGCTTTTCATAATTTGCTCTGCCCTAAAAGGATTTTGCCGTTACGTCTTCAGAGCAAAAAAAAAAAAAGTATTTTATTTTATAATTTTTTTTTTATTGTATTTATTTTAAATGCAGATTTGCTCCCAACAAAATCACCCTTACTCTAGATTAAAATGAGTACTAGAATTTGTATTTGTTAAATAGCAATATATTTTAGAAAAACTAAATATAGCAGTCAGTTTTTTGTTTGCTTGTTTTTTCATGGTTTCCTTTTTTTCCCCAAAATGCAAGCCCTACTTGCATGCGTGTGGTGGTGACTGTGACTGTGCCCTCTGCTCGGGCTGTTTGTCTGTGGCTACGCATGAAGAACTTATACAGGAAAAGTCTTGTTTAGTTTGCGTATGTGGTGTCGTGATATGCTTGTGCCAGCAATTTTCTGTCATTTTCCCTGTCGCACTATAGGGCAATGACAATGACCCCGACCCACCAATTCCCTTTCCCCCTCCTTTCTCGCTCTCCCTTCCTCTCTCCTCTGTTTCTCACGTATAGTTCCCTTCAACAACAGTCTAGCCATTTAGCATCCTATAAAGAAATCCTGCTTCGGTGGAGTGTAGTTGAATGTGACCGATAGTGAGGCTCTAAATTTGTGTTTAATTGTAGTGCATGCAAGTACGTCTTAGTTACGGAAAGATCCAGATCAGAATTCTGTGTGTATATCACCACCGAGTGGCCATGACATGAACTGCATGTTAGTAAGCCACTCACGACCCAGCGATGCCCCACAGGAGTGTGGCTTTAGACACACGATGATTGAAAACAGAGGAAAAAGGTCATCGGATAGGGTGTTGCTGAGCGTGTAAACCAACAGGAGTGAATATATTAAACGGAACAAAGAAGAGGAGGAAAGAGCAATCGCACCACTCTCATTATGAGGAGAAATCAGTGGATTGTTTATTTCCAGGCTGGTACTTGTCAGGATAGACATTCTGGTTAAACGATTGTGTTCTCTCTCTCTTTATGGGTCTCTGCTAGAATTATGCTGAATGCTGCAGTATATTAGAACAGCTCAGCTTATTTGATTTGACGTGAGCCATCAGTCCCAGCTCTGCGCTCTGTGTGTGTGTTTAAGCCTTTTTCCGTCTCTCTTGGCTCTTTCAGAGAACATTAAACTGCATCATGCCGTTGGCAATACACATCTTTATGTGTGTTCAGTTTCGGCAGTTATTGTGTGTGCATGTTTGTGTGTACAATCAAACATGTCAGTGCCCTTATGCCTGTTGGCCCCTGTTATGCATATACAGTAGATTACAACTTTAAATGTATATATATATTATAAACAATGTACATATATTTTTTACATACATACATATATTTTTATATTGCATATTATTTCTGTTATATCCTGTATCCTAAAAGAAAACCTGTCCAGTCTTTTAATGCTGTCTGTTTTCTTTTGTTGGTCCTTTTTGTGTTTTTCCCAACTCTATCATCTGTCAGGGACAGACGTATGTATGAACAGACAGGGAGAACGGAAAGATAACAGAATAAGAATAGAGTGATGTTCACAAAGAAATAGTGAGATTGAGTGTGATGGAGGTGTTTAACACAGGCTTCGACACACTGTAGAATATTGAACTCTGTGTGAGAGAATATACACTGAATGTTTTAGCAGAATTTGAACTGTGTGTATGTGTGTCATTGCGTGTGGGTGCAAGTCATAAGTGCCAGACTGTAGTGAGAGAATGTGTTTATATTGTAAATGTGAAGATTTTACTCTGACAAAAATGCTGACAAAAAAAAAGAAAAGACAAAAAAATGTACACTACCTAGGAGTCAACATTTGCAACATTGGCTTGTTAGGCATAGCCCTTTAGCCTCCATTTTGCAGTGAAAATGTATCATTCGCCACTGACAACTGACTGTTGATAAAAAATGTTACATTTTATTAAATATAGTAGACGATTTTCTAGATGTCATGCAGTGACTGAATTGCCATATGAATAGTAATACTAACTGATAGCTTAGAATATTCTTTTGACATCCTATGGCAGTTTTGCTTCTCTGGTAAATATTTCTTTCTTTAAGCATGTTTTTACCGAAACATACAAAGAGAAAGAAAAGGAATTTGAGTGAGAGAGTATTATTTCAGTATCTTATGGTAATTTTCTTAGTTAAATATTTGTTACCTCATTGTTTGTATTTGAGAGAGTGTTTTTTCAGTTTCATTTTCTTTGCGTTTTCCCACTGGGTCATCACTGTACATAATACTCAGCTTGATTTTAACACAGAATGTTTTTTGTTTGTTTTTTCGTAAGTAAATATATGTTATTTTTAGGATGTAAAGATGTTTTTACTGTTGAATATACTGATTAAAAGAGAGAATGTGGCAAATTGTCGGTTTATTTACCCTCAGGGTCAATGTTGTGCATAGTTGACTTGTTGCCGTCTCCAGCCCTGTCTTTAACGGATGAATAAATTCATGCATCTTTACTAGAGATGTTAAAATAAATAAGTCTCCGCCGTTCACTACACTAATGTCTGATTCATTCTGCACCACGTAGGCTCAAGTGCACAAGAGGGACGCATCCAAGAATTCACTAATTTGGTGTTGGAGTGCAAGTTTAGAATGGAAGAGAGGTGTTGTGGGACAAGTTATGCTCTTTTTCATATGCATTATGAAGTCTCATTGAAGCATATCAAGAGCTCTACAGTTCAATTCCCCTTTACGACTGGTTGTGTTCACACGCGGCGAAATTATTTTTATGCTGGAGGCGAGAGGAATTATAATTCTTACCTACCAGTAAAATTTGTGGCTGCTGTTGGTCCTTTACTGCAATACAGATATTTATGCTGTGAATAATGTAGTTCCAGTTTGAGAAAAAAAGTCAATAAAACCCAATAAAAAATGTAATGTGCAGAAAATGTCAGACACAGTCTCCACACAGTATTCCTTCCCATCTGTTAAATCGAAATATTTTAGTTTTAGGGATTTTCAAAGTTGACTAGTTGGTGGTCTGCCTAAACAAATTGACTAGTAGTTTTTTTAAGCACTTGATGAGTAACAAATATTGGTAACACTTCACTTGAAGGGGTGTGCATAAGACTGACATGACATCTTCATAATCATGACATGACACATGTCATGAATATGAAGGTTTTATGCATGTTTAAGACAACTGTCATTAAGTGTCATTCGCTTAATTGTTACATTTTTTATCCAAATATGACATTGTTTGAGATGGATGTCTTTAAGACAACTTGACATAAACCAGTACATCATAACCTGTCAGTGACTTGGTAATGACAACTTGACATTACCAAGACAACATAAATTGTCATAAACCTGACATAGCAGATTAATTATCAAACTTAAGAAACCCCGTAGCTTTATGGGTTAACATAACATTAAACTGTCAGGTGGTTGGTTTTGACATTGGCTGTCATTTTAATGACAAATTCAATTTGTACCACTGCAGTTGAGGTCAAGAAAAATATTCCCCGAAAAATACATTTAAGTCAATTGTTACCAAAATATTTAAATAACTGGAACATTGCCTGCAGCAATTTTCGGCAGCAATTGTTTTGTAGTTAGTAGTTGTTTCCCAAAAACTGCCTTTTTCAGGAAGTTCTTGAGTTATAAGGTACAATTCTGGCATATAATCAGAAACATTAACATATTTATTACAGTGCCATCTTGTGGTCAATTCTCACAAAATTTAATAGTCTGCATTGTATAGACTAGTGGTTCTCAAACCTGTCCTGGAGAACCCCCAACAGTCTCCCTTATCAAACAGACCTGATTCGACTCATCAGCTCATTATCATGGGGAAAACATGCAGTGTTGGGGGTCCTCCAGGACAGGTTTGAGAACCACTGGTATAGACGACCTGCAGGCATGTACCGATTTGTTTCATGACTTCTGGGCATCAGTCTGCATGAAACAGAAATTGTGAAAAAAAGCAATCATCCGAGTTTAACGGCTTCTCGAAAAAATGCCAGGGTAGGGGAAGTTCATGCTAGCCGTTCTACATGGGTATATTGTCTTCTTAAGTTTTGTTAAGTTTAGACTTTCCGTTCAAAAGATATAGTTCAATTAGTTCTTGTAGACCACACCCAAAAATATGTTTGAAATGACTTGACGAATCAAATTTTGAAAACTTTTTTTTTTGTGAGGTTCTCTAGTCTAGTGGATGAATACAAAATATTATGTAAATCGGAGAAACGGCATAGGTGGAGATTTTTTTTTTTACCGAAAATTTTAAATGACAAATATATATATATTTGTAGACCCAAGTGAAATCTGAGGTGTGCACTTGGTTTATTTTGATTCAGGTATTTTTCAATTTGCTTGTGTCCTAATCATTTCTCCCTCCATTCTCATCCTACAGGAAGTTCTACTACATCACCCTGTTACGAGACCCCGTGTCTCGCTACCTGAGCGAATGGCGACACGTCCAGCGCGGGGCCACGTGGAAAACCTCCCTACACATGTGTGACGGACGAACCCCCACGCCGGAGGAGCTGCCCCCCTGCTACGAGGGCACCGATTGGTCGGGCTGCACGCTACAGCAGTTCATGGACTGTCCGTACAACCTGGCGAATAACCGACAGGTCCGCATGCTAGCCGACCTCAGCCTGGTGGGCTGCTACAACATGTCTTTCATCCCGGAGAAGAAGCGTGCGCAGGTGCTACTCGAGTCGGCCAAGAAGAACCTGCGAGACATGGCCTTCTTCGGCTTGACTGAGTACCAGCGCAAAACGCAGTACTTGTTCGAACGGACCTTCCACCTCAAGTTCATCCGGCCCTTCATGCAGTACAACAGCACGCGGGCTGCTGGCGTGGACCTGGACAACGACACGGTGCAGCGGATCGAGGAGCTGAACGACCTGGACATGCAGTTGTATGACTACGCCAGGGATCTTTTTCAGCAGCGCTACATGTACAAGCGACAACTGGAGCGAAGAGAGCAACGCCTAAAGAACCAGCCCGCCCTCTTTCCCTTTCGTCGGACGCCCAGCTCTGATCCTAATTTCAGGGATGACGCGCCGGAGTCTGAAGGGTCCCGATTGCCCACAGAGGACTACATGAATCACATCATCAACCGCTGGTAGCAGTGCTGGGGGGAGGGGGATGGAAAATACAGGTTGACGAGGAGGAAAAGAATGTGATCCCCAGGTCCAATCAAGCGGGAGAGAAAGATGGCAAACGAGAAAGGGACCGAACTTTAGAGCCACCATCAAATACGGCCCTCCCCCCTTCTGTTGTGCTCCAGGATATCCTTCGGTCGTCTCGGAGTGGGAGGACTCCAAATGCAGGACAATTGGTGGCGCGAAGACTTTGCGTGCCAGGTCAGAAATGTGACTGACTAACTTAAAGCACTGAGACTTAAAACTAAGAGGTGAAGACTTCTACAGGCGCAATCGCCCACAGAAGGAAAGAAAACATAAAAATTATCGAAATTATATTCACTGCAGATTTTAAAATAATGAACCGAATGAAATTGTATAGAGGTATTTGCTTAAATGTCTGCTGCCATTTCAGCCATGAACTTGTGACGGTAACGGTCTGTCTCTTTATTTTTTTAGTTTGTTATGGTCTGATTTCATTGAAAAAGGGATTTTTTCGTCCCTCAAAGAGGTAAAACTCACAGCACTGAGACCAACAGAGCTGCCTAACACTTATTGGATGCAATTTATTAGCTTTTCATAATCAGAGATGACTTGAAGAGGTCTGTTCTATTGTCCTTTTTTGTGTGTATTTGCACGTCGGCTGCAAATTTCGTTGGACGGACAGACAACATGTGGACCGTAGCCATTATTTAAGCTTTCAGCATACTGTACGAGAAAATCCCTGCGAGCTAAGTGTACTAATATAACCTTGCCGAATGTGAGAGGAATGTTTGTCCGATCAGACAGATGTCTAGGTTCTAGATTGTCATCAGCACCCAATCCAGGCCATTTCTTGGTAGCCGAGTTGCGAAACTGGTGGAGATCCAAAGAGGAAACTGTGTCTTATTTTACCCTTAGTAAGGATAGGCTCTGCGTTTCCAAGCAAAGTCGTGCTCTCTAAATGCGATTGACTCGATAATGGCGCCTGTATGTCAGTCAACAATAACAGGAGCGTCGTAGAGTTTGTGTGTATGTGTATGTGAAAGAGAGAGCTCGTGAAACGCAAGCAGAAGGAAGAAGCAGCAAGCGCAGCCTTTATAAATGTCACCACCATTCCCAATTCCCAGAGACTACTCATTATTTAGTATGCGGGTAGATGGAGGATGACTGTGTGTGTTTGAGATTTTAAGCATTCTATTGAGGATGACTGTTTTGAGTATGCAAGCATGTTTGGGTGTTACTTTTTTGTTTTCGAATGTATGCAAGTTTGTGTTTCATGACCAATCTCTTGCCATGGTCCTCAGGGACTGAAACTATAGCCAGTAAGGAGAGAGGAATGATGTAACATGTCTCTCCTTATGCATATATGTGTTAACTTTGAGTTGTTTGTTGTTAAAGGAATAGTTCGCCCTGAGAAATGACAATTCTGTCATTACTTCGTTTCTGTATGACCCAAAAACGAGTTGTTTGCAGAATGCTCAAGCTACTCTTTTCTATACTAATGAATGTAAGTGGGGAGAAATGACTAAAAATTTCCAGAAATGTATAAAGTCATACAGACTTGTGCACTATATTTAAAGTATTCAAGTGTTTTGCAAGTCACTTTGACAGTTTTTTTTTATACTTTTGGAGCTTGACAGCTCCATTTCTCATTGCCTTTCATTGTATATAAAAGAGCAACATGAACATCCTGCAAACCCTCTTCTTTGAAGTTCCGCTGAGGAAAGAAAGTCATACAGTTTTGAAATGACCCGAGTGAGTAAATATAGTGAAACTATTGTCATTTCTCAGGGCGTATTGTCCCTTTAAGTTGATGACTACACACAACAACATCAGTAAACAGTATGCGAATAAGGTATCAAGATGAATTACCCCACTGGAAATGTGTCCTTCCTGTTTAACTGACTCTTAAGGTGTTATGAGGGACATCTTACTTTACTTACTGCTCTGCAATGGGAATTTATTTTCTCAGTAACCATAAAGACAGACTACTCTTCACCTACTGCATATTTAACCAAACATAGAGTGTTGTTGTGTTATACAGGAACAAACGTCTTATCATGAACGATCTGCATAACTCATGAATGATGAAGCCCTTTAGTAATATCTTGATGTAATGCTGATATGCTCTCTTAATGGAAATCCTCTGTGGGTTGTAGTAAATGTTGGTCTCATTGCAAAATAGTTTGGTGACCAAATGTTTCTAAGTCTTAATTCAACAATGACACACAGCTAATCAGAGTAGAGAATTGTTGTGCTTTAAAATTGATCACTGTCAAGTATTAGGTCAGAAACATACTCTACAGTGGCAGTAACAAACCTCAAAACTCCAAGCTTGGGGCAACAAAGTCACCTTTAAATATCTGTGCCATTAAGGCCACGTTTACACAAAGCCGGGTATTTAGCAAAACGAATATTTTCCCCCTCTCCGTTTTCAAAAATAACATCGTTCACACACCCACATAAATACGCCATCGAGCGCCATCATAACTATGCCAAACCTATTGGCGGCAGTGTAGGGGTTAAGGATAAAGCCATGCAAGCCAATCAGAATCCTCAGAATCGACAAGAGAGAACCTAAAAAAACCGCCGTTTCTCCGAGTTCACACGACAACACATAACCGCCGTTTTCAGAAATCTCCACTTTGGCCGGAGTTTTTAGAAATAACCGTTTTCTGTGATAAAAACAGGGTTTTCGTGCAAACGAGAACGGCCAATCCGCAGGGAAATATCTGCGTTTTCCCTTCGTGTAAACGGGGCCTAAAACTGATAGGTAACTAGCTACTGTTGATGGCTTAATTTTTATTTGCTTGCTCAGCTAGATTCCCTTCAAACTATTGCTCAGCCATTGACGGTAGTTGACCTGAAAAAGAAAACGGACCAACAGTTAAGCTATAGAAAGTAAGTAACAATCTTACTTTAGTAAGTAAGTAAGAAAGTAAGTAACAATGAGAAAGTATCAATCTCTGTTACCTTAAATTATATTAAGTTTATCTCTTTAAAGCTGCTTTGAAACAATCTACATTGTTAATGTTAATAGCGCTATATAAATGAAGATGACTTGACTATAGCGCCTCTTGTGGTAATTCTGAGAATGCCAAACATTTGAATGAATTTTAACAACACAGCAGTATTTAAAATTAAGCTAGATGCATTTGCCTTCACCTACTACTGTAGAGTATGTGTCTGACCTTATGTGAGTCTAGCAAAGTGACTCAAACACTTTTTGAAAGAATGTGTGTTTGTTGAGTGCGAGAGCAGCACTAGCGAATCCTTGAGCTCTGCTCGTGGGTTCATTTATTCATCACATCCGATTCATCTGCTCTGGGTATTTTTTCTCATCATTTCAACAATGGATCGTCAAATACACCATTAAAAATCATTTTTATATAAACATGTCGATGCTTCTTGTCTTTATTTTCATTTATTACGGAAGTGCTCGGGGAAAGTGTCGCACAATTAAGATATATTATGGATTATTTTCATTTTAACATCTGTGGACATCAATATAGACAATCAATTTGACTCTTCTTTGACAGTTTGTGAAAATGAATGAAAATGCTGTTATGACGTGCTGAAAACAAGATGCATAACCACCAGACACCGGCTTCTGGCAGCATTTCTGGGGAATCTTAGCCCATTCCTCATTAGCAATGACCTCCAGTTCAGTAGGTTCAAAAGTTCAAAAAGGTTTGCGTGCTTCAACCGCCTGGGTCAAATCCCACCAGAAATGTTCTATTGGGTTCAAATCAGGTGACTGTGATCGCCACTGTAGAATCTTCCAGGTCTTCTCTTAACTTGTTGGGCCATTCTTTTGACTTTTATGTCTAACATGCAGTGAAACGTGAAACTAAACAAACCTAGCCAGTTCAGATATTTCATGTGTTCTAGCTCAATCAAACCTGGTGCAACTAATGAAGCCCTTGATCCCTCGACACCAGTTTTGCATATTTATGGTGTTGTGAGGGATTCTATGTATTTTTAAAACTGCAGACATCATTAAAAGTTGCATTTTCAGTTGAAATTGGGGAAACATTTTATATGAATAATATTGATTACAACTGCATTAACCCTACGTAACATATCTATTCAGATTTCTTTAATAAAATCCATAGCTCATACTTAGAAGAAATTTGACTTCCTGGAGGAACATGTCATTAAGATCGGAGGTTTTGTTTGTTAAAGAAATATTACAGGATGGAAGGTGATATTGAGGACCATGAAAACCTGTTAAATTATGAAGCGATAACAAGACATTTAGTTTGACATATTTTGATTAAAGAAATTATATATATATATATATATATATATATATATTGCCAGTTTTATATATAAACCTGGCATTCTAAATAATTGCCAGTTTTTCTTGTTTGACATGGCAAAACTGGCAACGTTCATTCAAACTACATTTAGAAAAGATATTATATATATATATATATATATATATATATATATATATATATATATAAATAATTTTACAATTCTAAAAACATTTTAAAAGAGAACAGTTATTTTAAATTGCAATAATATTTTACAATATTACTATTTTTACTGTATTGCATGCAGCCTGTTGGGCAGAAGACTTTTAAAAACATTCAAAAATATATTTACTATGATCTCCATTTTGATATATTGACAGTTCGATATTTTTCCCAACTCAAAAGTGATGGAAATGAAAATGCACTGCAGGAGCACAGAGCTGACAGGCAGCATCTCACCACACACAGCGCTGAAGCCTCGGCTACGCTACAGAAGCAGCTGACTCAGACGAGAGCGCTCTCCCTGGTAATTACAAAATATCTCCTGGCACGGATATCAAGACACGCTTCTTTGTCCTGTTGAATTGAACGGCAGAGAAGCACCGTATCAGCAGCCATTATTGTCTGAAATGGATGGGGGTAATCACTCCGGCTCCTCTGAGTTCTGCAGGGGTAATGAATTGCCACACTGTGTCTCTTGGACAAGAGCCACAACGAGAATCACTTGCACCCGGGCCATTGTTCTGCCAGGATATAATACGAATTTCCAGTATTACAAATGCAGTATATAAAGAGAAGATGAAGTGGCTTGTAAAAGAATGAGGATAATTTCTATAGCTCTGCACAATAATATTAAATCTAGACGATGAAGGCAAACAACATACTTTTGTTTTGAGCTCAAAAATTAACCACTGGCTTCAGCAGCTCTTCAAATTTATTAAAACAAAAAGAGCCTAAAATTATCCGAGCATGTATCCAGGATATTCAGCACTGGAGTGGACCAAGTTTTTTAAAGAGATAGTTCACCCTAATTAAATTTAGTTACCTCACTGTAAAACGTGTTCAGTTCACTAACTCAAAAAATGAAGTAGACCCGTTTCCTTAAAAATATTAAGTAAATAAACTTAATGCTTAATTGAAAAAAAAAAAAAGAAAGTCAAGTTATGGGAACTTTGACAATTTTAGTTCACATTTGTTTTGTTTCAGTTTTTTTTTTTCTTCACTCTGCCTGTGTTAATGCTACTGCATAAAATTTGGCACAGGTATGTATTTATTTATAAATTTTACTATTGCACCGCCATTTCCTTGCAAAAATCTTTTTTGCACTAGGTACACAATCCTCTCAGCGACTTTTGGACAAAAATGTCCCCATTGAAGCCCATTAAAATGCAATTTTGAATCCCAGGGCCATTGAACTGTAAAATGATGCAAAAGAGATTTTTTACCAGATGGTGCCATTTTTTCAGGTTTGGCCTATAAAGCAAATACTCGCTTTATTCCTGTTTTCTGCTTTGGCATATTATAGAACCAATTGGATGTGTGTGTTTGTAATATTATTGACAGAGAAAAACTGCACATAACAAATCCAATCACTGTGTGCACCAGTGGCGTTTTGCTAGCATCCAATGGGGAAAATCTGTTACTGCGCCCAAACAAACTCTTACCGAAAGCTCATTTTTTGAGATATCAAACTCAAATTTGGAACACAATTTGTATAGATTTATGGCTTTTATTTTTTTTTTTAGCTGTTTTAGAGTTCAACTTGTTAAAAATAAATTAAATAAAAAAAATGTTTATATAATGTTTACCTGTATAACTTTTCTGTTCCTGTTCCTGAGCCCGTGTCTGTTCTTGAGTCTCTGCCATGGCCGCCCGAAGGGTCTTCTCCACCATGGGCACCTAAGAAGGGCTCCGCCATGGCCACCCGATGGACTG
This sequence comes from Pimephales promelas, assembly GCF_988280905.1. Lineage (NCBI taxonomy): Eukaryota > Metazoa > Chordata > Actinopteri > Cypriniformes > Leuciscidae > Pimephales > Pimephales promelas. The sequence goes on from NC_142773.1 coordinate 22,106,740, forward strand.
ACATTTCTGCCCTGGCCATCTGCACAGCTTGCTTCGCTCTAACCGCCGAGAATAAGTCTCCACATGGCCGCCCGATGGCTTGTTTGCTTCACTCTGGCCATCCAATGGGTCGTCTGTTTCGACTTGGACGCTTGGACTGTCTGCTTCACCCTGGCCGTCAGTTAAGCCGTCACTCCCTGTTCCTGTTCCCCGTCAAGGACCTGGCCCCCCATCCCTCCCCCTGACCATCCACAATTCCAGCTCCCTCCTAGACTCTTATGTTTGGTAGTTGTGTTTTGGTGCGCCTGTAGAAGGGGGGTTGTGTCACAGTGTTGGTTTTTGTTCCATGGGATCCACTAGTGGTTCTCTTCCCCCACGGTGTCATTCACGTTAGGAACTGCATTCCCCACAATCCTTGTCTGCTCTCATCACGATTCATTGCACCCAGCTGTTTTCCCATCATGATTGTTAGTTTCTGTGTAAATACCCTGCCTGTTTTGTGTTTGTTACGGAGTCCTTGTTATTCATCACACAACTTTTGAGGTCTGTTTTATCTCTGTTTCTTGCCTGGTTATTGTTTTGGATTTCTTATTAGGATGTTGGCCCCTGCCTGGACTGTTTATGAGTTACGGATCCTACATTATTGCATCGTGACATCAGTCTGTAGCTTTTTTCGGTAAAAAAATTATCCAAAATAAATGTGAGAAAATACATAACCAGCCAGTGTTTAAAACTATCTGCTTGCCTTAGCTCGATTCAAAACAGTTAGCTTGTAATAATGTTCCACGGGAGATTCGAGCATGTCTTTTGCGTCATTACGTCACACCTGTACACATAAAGAAGGAGAAAGAGCATATCTTTTATATTCCAAAGAGGAAGTTTTAGTTTACTTAGTTATTTTACTGCTTCAACTTAAAGGAAATAAAATGTATCCTTGGCAACTGAAATAAAATACGTTTTTAATACTCCATTTAATTTCAGTTAATTATTTTTAGTTCAAGTAGACATTTTTGGGTCATGTTTGGGTCAAAAATGCCAGACAAACCCAACCGTTGGGTTTAAATTTTTTATTTATGCCAACATCTGACCAAAAACATGGATTGATACAAACCAGCATTTATAGATGTATAATAATAGCTAAATAATAATACTGAGGGAGGCGACACCTCTCTCTCAGCATGTAAAGGGGTTCCTACCATGATCGTATAGCAAAATCACATCAAATGGCTTTGTTTAAATCTGGTCACAGTAAATTAGGTTTTAGCTGCACTGATCTCTAATCATTAGTCATCAATTGCCGGTGTAATTTACATTGCTTTTTGGTTCTGAGCTTTTGAATGCACAAAGTGTATGATGTGGAACTGATGTGGCCACTTCACCTTTTATGCGCGAGGGCCTTACTTGACTTTTAAAAGTGAGACATATAATTTAGCCCTGGGGAATATAAGTTAGTGCCATGGAAACATGATGTCACATTCTCGAAAAATCGTTCAAACTCCATTGTTATCCCCCTCGAAATCTGTTTCTCGGGTGCTTCATTGCACTTATTTTCTTGAGGAATTTAGTGTCGAGAGATGACATTGTTCTCTGAAATTTGACAGAATATTAAACTCTGTTCTGAATCCCATTGTTGGCTTTGAAGGACTTCTGCAAATCACCTCTTAATCATGGTAATTGATTTTTACGAGCAGACCCCTTTTGCAGCAGGCTGCTGGTTTTACAGCCCCCTCGGAGAAAAAAGGTGGGCGATCCAGCGGAAAGGTTAACAGCTACTGCGGCAAGAGGAGAGCAGCTTTGCCCTACTTTTCCATCCACGGGCTAATGCATAATGGAGCCACCTTGACCCCATAAAGCACCCAGGGCTCCCTGTCGCCTTAGAAGCACACTTCGACCTGTCACACTTGATCTACAGTTTAATTTGATGCCAGAGCATGCAATTTCTGCCACAATTTCACCGGGTGTGTTGCTTTACCCCAGGAAAGGCCAATGGAAGCATGTATATCCGTCTGAAATATCAAGCATGCCCTTGTCAGCTTGGGTGGTAATAGCCAAGCAGATCCATCCAATCATGTCCGATATTGATAAAAAAAAGAGAGCACGTATTATGGCATCTGACCCGGCAGTGGCATTGAACTGTATAGCAGCATCAGAGCATCTCTGCAGGCTGTTTAATTCCCAGGAGCAGGACGAATTGGCAAATATGAGAATCGCCTAAGGCTTGGAAGCCATGTCTCAAAATGCTATGCAATTAGTCTTTTGTTTGATGTAGATTTTTAGTAATAAAACATCTTCCCAAGTTTCCGATCTTTGCTAACAGCCTGAAAGCATTTAGAACATTTGTAATGCAAGGTGAACATGTAAAATGCAACTTTGCGAATCCCAAAAAGGGATATGTATCATATTAAAATGTTTATTTCCTCTGACAAGATGATTGAGAATCATATATTTACAATGAGAGATTTGTGTTGCTTCATAAAATCAATTGTCAATTCTACAAAAAAGAAGCAACTGAATAAAGCCTTTTTTGAAGTTATAGCCTTTATTTCCACATTTATTTAAATAGTGCTTTTGTTAGATTGGAAGTGTTACAGGGATAACCAGGATAATAATGATCAATGACACAAACCTCCTCAAATATGAGATAAATTCTGCTGTAAAGCAACTCAACAGAAGACCATATTGTGCTTATTCAGTCTACTTATTCATCATTATGAGATGACGTTGTTGAATCAGGTAAAGCAGCTCTGCAGAAAACAGTGGTGTCATCATCCAGCTCAATTCAGGGAAAGTTTGCATAATTAACAATTAAGCATTATTGTTTGAATTGTTCCTCCTCTTTATTGTAATGTGGATGACCAAGCCCATGGGAAATCAAAGGGTATACTTAAGTGGAACCAATCATTAAACCCCTGTTTTTAGGCTGAATTTTCCCAAGGGGCGGTGAATTATAGCACAAGGTGTGTTTGAGTTCAGGAGAAGGTGAAAACAATATTTAAGTGTGTAAGGGAAGATGAAAGGTTGTTATGCTAATTGATCTGACTTTGACAAAGTGATTTCAGAATCAGTTTGGTATAAGATGATCTGTTCAATGTTATGATTTTCTAATTTAATGGATGCATATTAAAGTGATATATTGTGAAGTAAGTGTAATACTATCAGTTCTCCCAAGAAATGTGTTTAGTAGGCTAGAAACAATCAATAAAATGGCCTACATGAGTACAATTTGCAATCAAAGAATAGTTGATGAATAATAATAATAATAATAAACTTTCTTTTTAATATCTTTGTTTACAGTATATATTTTAAACGTACTTTTACACAAATTAAACATGCTAATTCTCATGCTAATTTTCAATATCATGGGTAACCAAACATTTTATGGACCATGAAGTAAGTGACCGTAAGACCGCAAGTCAGTGGGTCCCATCAACTTTTTGGTTTCCATATTCTTCAAAATGTGTTGTTTTGTGTTCAGCAGACGAAAGAAATTCATAAATGTTTGGAACAACTTTGGGTGAACTATCCCTTTAAAGGCTCCGGCGCGGTCTTCTTGAGCCAAAATGGCGTATATGGCACATAAGCTGTCTAGCATAAAGCCAGCGAAAAACAATTCAGTATGTTGTTCTTTTTGATCATTTTAATAATGTTTCAACCAATAAGATATTATATTTTAGTACTAGAGTTGTTATTGTGACACTTATAGCATGATGTGGCATTTTGCATATGCTTAAAGCTATATTTTTCTGCAAAGGCATAGAGAGCAGGACCCACACATGAACCGTAGAATGGACCACTTACACCGTCCAAACATGGCAACTCACGAAGCAGATTCAGAAGCCGGTGCTGGTATGATTACTCGCTTTAACCTCAGCATAATTCTGTCACATTACATTTATTGCGATAATAGTCTGTATGAATACGTCACATCATGCATTTTGCAACTGGGTCGAAGCAAATCAAATGTATGTGATTAACGTTAGTCATGCTTGCACAGCTTACGTTATATTGGCAGTGGGTTACAAAGAAAAGCTAATTTAAACGACTCTTCTTGTTAGATTAGTTTCTTTATATTATTTTATAATTATCATGTTTCAAATAAATCGCACCTCTTTCTCGTAATCTGCTAAATTCATTATACATCGTTCACATTATGATTAAATATGTCATAATATGATACCAGTTGTTTTTACTCGGTGTTTTTTCATTTTATTTTAGTGATAGTTTGACGATTTAGATAAAAATGTAATCTATCTTCGTAAAATATCCTTTGAAAGAATTGGTTATAATGCAGGAAGTTAATATGAACCCGGAACTACAGCGCGACGAGAACGCTGATTGGATGACGCAAATCTTAAAGTCCACGCTGAGAGCTCTGATTAGCTGAGAGTCAGATCGTGCTGTCAAATGAAGCGAAATACAAAACAAACAGAAACGTATGAATGCTATCATTAAATACCCTTGTGAGAGTGAGACCCTGTATATAAATGCTTATTATGATGATAGTTTGTTGGTCAGTTTGTGTCATTTTTTATTGTATTGTAAGTAGTTAAAAGGAACAGTTTTAAAGTTTGTTTCACTTTCTATTTCATATTTGAAATGTTTACCTACTCCAGCTGTTGGAGCATTATTGGTGTGTTATTACTTCTGTGAGTCCCCTCTTCAAGCAGAGACTAACCGGTTTCATTTTCTCAGGCTTTTGTGGGAAGATGTGGATGCTGTGTGCTGCACTGCTGGCTCTGGGCTCTGTCAACTCTGTCAGTGGGGACTCAAAAGCCGTTACAACAACACTGACCACTAAATGGCCCTCTACACCACTCCTGCTGGAGGCCAGGTTTGCTTGATGACAGCATGTTTAATATATAGTGTTATCTTCCCGTTTACTATTAATAAAAATGCCATTATATTTTACAGTGAGTTTCTTGCTGAAGAGAGTCAGGAGAAGTTCTGGAACTTTGTAGAAGCTAATCAAAATATTGAGAATGACCATGATGGTAATATTTGATATAAATCCCATCTTTTACTTTTACTACTACTTCTTACTCATGCAAATGCTTGCCAGCCTGTTTGCTTATTTGTTATGAAGCCTTTAAGATCTTATATTTGGTATTTAAGTAATGTCACATGTGCAAGAGTGCTGTTGTACTGAATATTTATACTAAAATATTGCATGCTTTTATGCAGTTGTTTGCTATACCAAACGTTAAAAGGTTAGTTCACTCAAAAATGAAAATTCTTACATCAGTCGCTCACCCTCATGTCGATCCCAACCCACCATAACACTTTTTCTGTCAGGACCACTATCATCAAATATGATTGTCAGTTAGCCCACAGTTTGGATTGGCGGTACAGTTCTGTTCTGGATATATTGCAGTTATCATAAATTTAAGATTTTAAAGTACAACATAATTTGAGAATTTATTCTGGTTCAAGGAGAATCAGAATGCCAAATCCTGACTGAAGAGAGGAGGAGCTGGTGGATGGAGGAGGGTAATTAGCTACCCGATGTATATAATGATAGGCGTCGTATTCCTATAGGTAGACACTGAGAGTCAGCTGATGCGATCTGTGAGATTTCTGTCACCATAAACTCTGACGGTTTAAGGCAATCAGTAAGATATCATTAACTAAATCTATACGAATTAAACGATCTAATACAAGTCTTCTGAAGCAACACTATCGCTTTAAACGATGAACAGATGTAATTCAAACTTTTATTCACATATAAACACTGTTCAGCGAACTTGTTCAGAAGACTTGGATTAAGCCGCTAAACCCCAATCTATACAAACATTTTGAACCTTCAGAGTTTTGTGCCAATAGACTTTCAAATGAGGGACATAAATCTCTCAGATTTCAATAAAAATGTCTTGTCTTGTCTGTTTGGATTGACATGAGGGTAAGTAATTGATTGCAAATTTTCTAACTAACTCTTTAAAATTAATTTATTACAGTTAATAAAAATAGTTCCTGTTGCACCAACATTATTTGTGTTGATGCTCTTGAAATGTGGATGGCCAATCCGATTACAGGACTGGTGTCTATATTTCAGATACGGATCAGGCTTACTATGATCTGATCCTGAAGAGAGCCAGTGCTCTGCTGAGCCCAGTGCAGCTTAACCTAATGAAATTCGCCTTATCTTTGAGGGCCTACTCATCCACCGTCCATTCCAGCCAGCAGGTTAGTGATGCCTCTCCACACTTGTAAACTCAAAGTAAGTCTGGAGAAAACCGGTTTGACTCGACGTGTTATGTGCTGTTTGTCCATGTAGATCGCATCTAATGAGCCTCCTCCGTCTGGCTGTAAAGCGTTCTTCAACGTACATGGACAGACATCTTGTGATACTGAAAGACTTAAAGTCATGCTGGATAATGCCTTAGAACGGTGAGTAACAGCAAGACTTGCTGCGGCCTTCCATCCAACTTGACCTACAAAGCTCAAGTAAAAATGTCTGAAAAAACATTGAATGAATTTACCAATTTCCACCAAAATATTTGAGTTAATCTGGTGGAGTGACTCACAAAATTCCTTTTTAAATGGACAATATCTTTGGTATGCTTGAAAATGTTGTTAAAATTCCTTTTCAATCGACAAAATATTTGGTATGCTTGAAAAAGTAAATAATGCACTTTCAGATTTGTAGTGCTAGAATTAATAAACATAAATTAAGTTAACACTACAACTACCAAGGCAGTCAGTTTGACTGTTTTTTGACTTGTTGACATAAAACCCATGTAACTATAGGACCCTGACTTTTCCTAAATGTGTCTATTTTATTCTATCATTGTTATTTCATTAAAATTACAAAACACCTTGAATGGCCATAATAGTCATACTGACTGTATGCATTATTATTATTACAGACCGTCTATCATTTGCTCCTTTTTTCCCGCTCTTGAAGATGCATCACTGTTGCTTAGCAACAATTTCTTATAGTTTTTTATTTAGTCTTTCTTTAGTCTTATCTAAAACCAAATTGGGCAAAATCCTGGATCATCAGCTGTGCCAACCACAAGAGCACTCAGCCTGGCACTGGATGAAGGTGTCCCACTAAATCCTCCAATAGCAGCATGAAACAGCAACAGATGGCACAGTGTGGACTGTTATACAGCATAATATTTTTGTTCACTAAAACAAACATTGGTCACTATTTTCCCGTAGTTTATTATATTTTCATATTATTTTCCCATGACTGTCAGAATAACTGTTTTGGCCAGTTTGGGGTGCATAGGTTTTATCTATGCATTTAAATACATATTGGTGATGTTTTTGTTTTTGTAAGTTATTCTAATATATGTAAGTTATTCTAATATATATATATATATATATATATATATATACACAGTATGTTTATATACAGTGTGTGTGTGTGTGTATATATATATATATATATATATATATATATATATATATATATATATATATATATCACATACATTAGAAATAAATTAATGTTAATAAATAAAGAAATAAATAAATGTTCTGATGATTATTATTACCTATCCTAACATTACAGATCCATCTATTCTTAGATTTGATATAGCTTGTTGAAATTATATACAAATGATGTATGAGCAGTGTGACTGCTATGGCCATTATAGTAGTTATAGATTTCCGGTAGTTCTAGTGTAGTTCTTAATATTTGTACAGATGCTAGCAAATGAAAGTCTAAATGTTGAACATACTAAATTCCATCCAAAACTACATTTTTTTTTTAAACATTTAATATTTATACTATTATAAACAAATTTGCAAACATACATTTTCTCTTATACACAAATGAGATGATGGCTAACCTAAACTGTTTATTTATTTATTTTACTTTTAGGCCAAAGCCATACTTGTTCAAAGGTGATCACAAATTCCCCTCAGCCAATCCCGATGCACCGGTTGTGATTCTTTATGCTGAGTTGGGCACCAAAGAATTCTCCAGATTCCATCAGTTGATGTTGGCCAAAGCCAACAAGGGCCTGATCACTTACGTTTTACGGCACTTTCTCTCTGTAAGAATCAAAACTTTTAATACATTAAAGTAAAATAGGTTAAATCCAAATGCAACTAATGTTGTCTTTTCATTTTAAGATTAAAAAAGTTTTCCATATACTCTATCACCCATGCAGAACCCCAGCAAGAGTAAAGTGTACCTCTCTGGATATGGAGTGGAACTGGCCATCAAAAACCAAGAGTACAAAGCCAAAGATGACACACAAGTTCAGGGTATGATAGCAGTCTTTATATTGGATGTTAGTATAATTTAAATACAGAAATCTAACTCTTAGCAAACTCTTTTCTCCACTTTCCACAGCTGGAGCTGATGGGAATGCTACCATAATAGGTGAAAATGATTCTGTGGATGAAGTCCAAGGCTTTCTGTTTGGCAAACTCAAGTAAATGAACTTTTCATTAACCGATCTCTCCATTGACTAAAATGCTTGCTTATATTTGAGATTAAAATACGTTGTATTTGTCAGGACCATTTATCCTGAACTTAAGGAACAGCTGAAGGAGCTCCGGAACCATTTGGTTGAGAGCACCAATGAGATGGCGCCACTTAAAGTTTGGCAGATGCAGGGTGGGTGTTTCTGAACTGGTGGAACTGCTGTCATCTGACATTTTTATGTAATGCCTTCCTGTTGGATGAAAGTGGGTTTTTTTTATTATTAAAGGTAGCAGAGCCTCTCTTGCCATTGCTTAAATGTATATTTGGCACACTTATAAAAACTCCACTACATCAAGGCCTTTCAAACTCAATTATTGTATTACATGTGACTAAAAGAGCACTCAGGTTGCTCAATACTCATTCTGACAATATGCAAACGGACCGTTTCCACATTCTTAATTAGCTGTGGTTCTGCTGGCTTGTGCAGTTGTCAAACACAACTCCCTCTGGTCCAGAGCTCATTACTGCTCTATCAAGGTAAACTCATCAGAGACTAGTCACATTTAGCAAAACCTCCGAGCCAACATGCAATATTCCCAACAGTACTGTAAAAGTGTTTTGGCACATCAAATTTATTTTATGTAGAATTAAATAAATTGGTTTACTGTATACAGGTAAGAATATTGAATATTTCAAGAGCAGAAATGCAAGTTTGAATAACATTAGCTTTTTATTCTCCTCAAGATCTCAGCTTTCAGACTGCCGCCCGTATACTGGCAGCTCCCTCTGTGGACGCTCTCAATGTCATGAAGGATTTGAGCCAGAACTTCCCTACCAAAGCCAGGTAAAGAACTATCTCTGTATATATTACAGTCCTAACCAGACATGATAAAGCAAAAAAACAACAAAAAAATCCTGTTTCCTCTAGGTCTTTGTTCTTTTCTTAGTTTGACATTTTGTTTTGAAATATCATCGTCTGAAATCCTTCTCCTGTTAGCGGTGTATTTTTGCTGCGTTCATGTCATGTCGTAATTACCGTACTTACGAGATGACAACACTTGACATTCTACTCGGTGCTGTTCATGTCCTCAGACTCCAGTGGTGGAATGTAACGAAGTACAAATACTTCGTTACTTTACTTAAGTACATTTTTCACGTATCTTTACTTTACTTAAGTACAATAAATAGTGTATACTTTTTACTTTTACTTCGTTACATTTTGCAGCAATTATTATACTTTCTACTCCACTACATTTCTACAACTTCTGTTACATTTTCGTTACATTTTCTGATCAGTTTTTCCCCTGCCAAAACGTAATCTGACCGTCCGTTCGTTGCACGTTTGTCTCACCAGTGACGTTTGGTTGCCATAGATACAGTATATCAACCCGGTCACACTAAATGCGTCTCACACGCAGTGTGTTTATCGTGCAACTCAAGCCAAGAGGTTCATAATTACACCATAAATTAATCTCGTTTACTGCCAAACATAGTTATTAACATATAGTAAGGATAAGCATGATGTGTATATTGCCTAATTGCAAGCTTGTTTCAGAAATGGTGACATTTTTTTCCATCATTATTGAACATCATTATAGGAGTAGGCTATTAGGTTGAATGAGTTAGAATTAAATGTTTTATTAATCATTAGAAAATAGACATTAAGATAATAAATTGTTATGCAAGTACTTTTACTTTTAAAACTTAAAGTACATTTAAAATAAAATACTTTTTACTTTTTACTTAAGTATGGTTGTCATTTTGTTACTTCTACTTTTACTTAAGTAAATATTTATCTGGGTATTTGTACTTTTACTTAAGTACTGAGATTCAGTACTTCCTCCACCACTGTCAGACTCTTCCAAAACCATAGGAAACACTATCAACACCAAAATTATTTGCAGCAGTCAGGTGCTACAGTTGTCATGTGGTATAAGTCGGAGCTCTCAGTGAATTACCAGTTTGTAAGTTGTGATTCTACGAGCTCATGAACATTTACATGCCGCAATCTTGTAATGACGGCATGGCATGGACTTTGTCACTTTGCACAGCATTTATTTTTTTAGCAAAAGTAGTAAATTGATGCCAAATAACCAGGTGTTACGTAACATGTTTATGTGTGGCGTGAAGTTTATATTTCACTTTAAAAAGCCACTTTTCTGTGTGTGGTTTTTTTTTTTTTATCCTCTTGAATTGGTTCTTGTAAGTGCTTTTCAGTTCCGAAATTCTGGCAGTAGGCCACTCAAGTCATTAAAAAAGTTTTCTCCAAGCTGGAAGTTTTGAAAGGAAATGAGATTCAACTTCCTTCCAAGAGGTTTAATTAACACTTTTAAGGAGAAAAAAAAAATGACCCATCAGCAGTTATGATGAAAGTAATATGCATTATTTGGCCCAGACAGTGCAGCCACAGATGTTTTTTTTTTGGCACATGCATTTCAAAAATTCTGCCCACACCACCACACTAAAATGCTATTTTGTTTAAGTGATCCTTGACACTGTGGAGGATAATATGCAGTCATGTTTCACCCAGAGCAATTAACTGCAGCTCTGACTCAGCGACTCTAAAGAGAGAGGTTTTTTAAAAAAAAAAAATTATTCAAAGCTTTCTGAATGCAGACTTTCATGACGTCGATCTCATCTCTATTAAAACCCTCAGCACAGACATTTTTATGCAGATTATTCTAGGCTTGCATTCAAGGTTTGATTATAATGAATCGCTATGATGATCTAATTAATCATTTTCAGTGTAAAAGCTCACATGTCTCTCTCCTCTCTCAGGTCCCTAACAAAAACAGTGGTTAATTCAGAGATCCGTAAGGAGATTGAGGAAAATCAAAAGGTGAGGTCCACCTTTGTCCTTTTTCCCTTCCTGTTCCTTAAGTCCTTTTTTCAAAGCTGTTGCGTCAGCAGATGTTCTCATTCACTATGTTTTTCGTCTGCACTGCTGTGATAATGGATTCAAAAAAGCCCAGCCCTGTCTTTGTTTTTGCCTTTGTTTTTGTCTTTATGATGATTCTCTCTTCTCATATATTAAAACTGGTGTTAAAAAAAAATGAAAGGATTGTCAGTTGCAAAGTGTTTTGGTTGTATTGAGGTAATGGAATGGAGACTCATTCCTCTACACCCCTCTGATTGTTTTCCTCCCGTTCCTCTGTATCGGAACGTGTGTAAATGCTTTTGTTTTGTCACCGAAAAAAGGAAATGGATGAAGTAATTGCGCCTAATGCAGTTTATACGTGGCTTCATTCATTGTTTAGGTCATTTCCTTTCTGTGATTAAAGTTGTTTCTTGCCTCTCGTAATGAGGACGTGTAACAGACTTGCTCCTCATTCCTCAATGTAATTGCACGCTGGGAAACATGACGAATAGAGGCTCTTTAAGTTTCTCTAATGAGCTCCCTCGCCCTAATGCATGTGCCTTTAGTGAATAACAAAAATGAATGCCACGGATAAAAGCATGAATATATATAGAGTGGACATGGCCTGAGGCTCAAGGGTCTGTTTGCATTATAGATCATATTGAGCAACTCTTTCAACTTCTGTTCTGATCTATGAAGTGACAGAAACATATTTCATCCAGGGATTAGCAATGCGCAGGGCTTGGTTGGTTATATTAGAGCTAATTAGGAGTGTCATACCTAATGTCCCATGTTCTCATGTCTCCTCTAGTATTTTAAGGGGACGTTAGGTCTCCAGCCAGGAGACTCTGCCCTGTTCATAAATGGACTCCATATTGACCTGGATGTGCAGGATATTTTCAGGTAAGAAACTTGTTTTTTTTTGTTTGTTTTTTTTATAAAGTAGTTAATTTGTTTTATGTGTTAGTGGATATCTAACAACTCCATTTATAAAATATGGTATATTTAGCAGAAATATATTATATTATAAACGCACAACAATAAATTATTATAATATTTTATTATATTTAGTATATATTATTGGCAAAAGTAAAAAAAAAATGTTTTAAATGATTTTATATATATATATATATATATATATATATATATATATATATATATATATATATATATATGTGTATATATATATATATATATATATATATATATATATATATCATACACTTAGGCTCAACACTTTGGTTTCATTTAAAAATGTATGCTCTCCATGGCATTTATTTGATCAAAAATACAGTATTGTGAAATACTATTACAATTAAAAGTAACTGTTTCCTATTTTAATATATTTTTAGAAAATGTAATTAATTCTGTAATTAAATCCGTCCATCCATCCATCCATCCACCCACCCACCCATCCACCCAATTTCAAATGGAAATCTTCTTTAACATTATAAATGTCTTTACTGTATTTTTTTTATACATGTAATTCATCCTTGATAAATAAATGCATTAATTTCTTAAAAGAACAACAACTTTACCATAAAGTGAAATCTGTTTGCTAATGTTTATCATGTGTTTTTGTAGCATTTTTGACATTTTGAGGAATGAGGCAAGGGTCATGGAGGGTCTACGTAGTCTGCTCATTGACACACCCTACATCCACGACATCCTCAAACTCAACGTCCAGCCCTCAGACTCTGACTATGCCGTGGACATCCGCAGCCCTGCTGTTAACGTGAGCCACATTTTATTTTTATTTTTTTATGTAAACCTGTTTTCAGAGAGATAATAATCCTACTTTCTCGCTTTCTCCAGTGGATTAATAACCTGGAGACAGATGGAAAATATGCGTCCTGGCCCTCTAATGTGCAGGAGCTACTGCGGCCCACCTTTCCTGGAGTCATTCGACAGATCCGCAAGAATTTCCATAATCTGGTGAGTATCGCAGGTGCTGTGGAAACATTGCTTCCTTCAGACATTAACAATTCACAATGTAAACCCCACTTAGATCTGAATTTTGCAAATCATTTTACAGCATGTGCTTGTGTCGTTCTGACAGGTGATGATTCTGGATCCGACCCATGAGAACACGGCTGAGCTGATCAGCGTGGCTGAGATGTTTTACAGCAACAACATACCACTTAGGTCAGTCTCAAAGTAGGCCGAACATTATGACAAGAACATGATGAATTTTTCAGTTGTGAGTTAATATTAGAGCTTTGGCACAGTGGTTAGACACGCTCATAATGCATAGGAGCCATGGTACTCCCTCAGTCATAATTATTTATAATATACCCTACAACTAGATCAAATCTGGTCATTTAACAATGTCATTTTCACCCCATGTGTCTCTTAATATATAAACTATGGCAGAAAAGCCCTATACTTTTTTTTTTTACTCACTTAAATGGAAGTTCACCCAAAAATGAAAATTAGACTGATTTCCTCACCCTCAAGTCATTCTAGGAGTAAATTTTTAAAGAGAAATGTCTGAGGAGCTTGAGTTTATTGCCCATCCATGTTTGTTTGAACCGCAAGAGGCGTTAAAGCCTACGCTACTCCTCCATCCACGTCATACATCGTTTTAGCATAAGTCGAAACTCTTTTGGCGTAAGTCGACTTGTGTACTAGGCCGTCTGTTGGAAGATAGTTATTTTAGTCAATAAAGACTTAATTAGGGGAAGGATTCTCCAAATCCTTGATTCGATTACATTTTCGATTCTAAGGTCACGGTTTGATTCTCGATTTTTATCAATCGGCCAATCAGGCTGCTCTCTTGTCTTAAGCGCGCTTCATGAGGCACACACACAAGGTCTCTCGCCCTCTCCCTCTTTGCCGTGCGCGCAATACGGTTTGGAGCACAGTTTTTTTCTGTCTCGGCATGCACGCTCGCTCTTGCTCACTCTAGATTCCGGGAGATTTTAACTAATTTGCATGCTTCAGGGAGCCGCAATCAATATGTAGGAGACTCCGGAACTTCCGCAAGACTTGGGTTGCCTGCAAACTGGGGCTTTTTTGAAGCTCGAACGTTCTCAACATACCTCACTGGAAATCAAAAAAACTTCAATGAAAGAGGAGGGGGTTCAAGTTCTGTCGATGGGTCTCCTGCATCTACAGTTGCCATGCTATCTTTTGAATGGCTGTAGCTAAGTTAGAGGAGGTTGACCATAGACTCGCAGCACTTCAACATGCGTGTTTTTTTCTGCTTGGCAAGAAGAACGGACGTGACATGGGGATTGTGAATTCATTTCGATCGAAATCGTGATACCCTTATTAATTGTGGATATTTTTCTTACGTGAACGCATCGCTTCACTTCAGAAGGCCTTTATTAACCACCCAGAGCACTTTTATCATGGATAGACTGATTCACTGCCATTATAAAGCTTGCAAGAGCCAGGAATTTTTTTAAATTTAACTCCAATTGTATTTTCCTGAAAGAAGAATGTCATATATACCTAGGATGACTTAGGTATGTAAATCATGGGCTAATTTTCAATCAACCTTTTTTTTATATATATATATAAACACTCTCAATATAGGCTTAAAGTGGTTTGTCACTCTGTAGCATGTCAGTGGAGTTGTATTGTTTCTCTGGTAATTTCTCTGTTTCTCTCTGCAGGATTGGAGTGGTGTTTGTGGTGAATGATTCTGATGATGTTGATGGGATGCAGGATGCTGGTGTTGCTCTACTTCGAGCATTCAACTATATCGCTGATGACGTAGACAGACAAATGGCCTTTGACGCTATCATATCTGTAAGTCAAAATAATCACCAGTGCTTCATACAACAACAATTTAGTTGTAGACAGATTAGAGTTTTCCATTGTATTAGGATTGACATGGTCATGTAACTACAGTTCATACAGAGTACAGTTTTAAACGGTTATTATTACCCCATAACCCAGCCCCCCCCCCCCCCCCTTTTTTTTTTGATTGTCAGAAGTAGGTGGTATTGGGGGAGAGACATTCTCATACTAGAGAGCATTTGTTTGGACTAAATTAGTGAGTGAAGGATGAGTCCTCAGAATCTGTGGTCTGTTTGTCCAAAAGAGCCAGACTATACATTTTTAATGTATATCAGCTTCAAGTACTCTGGCATGTATATCTAACAGATATGGACTAAAAAAATGTTCATTTTAATGAACAGTACAGTAGAATGACATGACTAGCAGGGATATGTTGTGATCATCTTCTGTCTTTCAGATATTGAACAAAGTTCCCAGTGGAGGCAAACTGAAGGTGGAGCATGTAGTGGGTGTGTTGGAGAAGAGATATCCCTATGTAGAGATCAGCAGCATCCTGGGCCCTGACTCTGCTTATGACAACAACAGAAAAGTGAGGGATTTGTTTTTCTAGTGTGTGTGCTTTGAATATTTCAGCAGTATCCCATCTCAGATGTCATATCCATGCTTAAAGAGACCTAATTCCGCATGTCAGCCAGAGGTGGTTCCTGTGCTAATAGCTCTTAGTGTCTACCAGTAACTATAACCCTTACTGAGGTAATATCTTCTATGTCTCCACAGGAGGGAAAGGCATATTATGAACAGACTGGTGTTGGCCCACTGCCCGTAGTGTTGTATAATGGAATGCCTTTACAACGTGAGCAGTTAGACCCCGATGAACTAGAGACAGTCATCATGCACAAGATCCTGGAGACCACCAGCTTTTTTCAGCGCACTGTCTATCTGGTGAGAATTACATGTCTGTCACCCATAGTCTCTGTGGTGTCCTTTTTTATCCATCCATCCGTCGGAAAGAGTTTATTTATTAATGCATGTTTTTTTTTTTTTTTTGCATTTGTCTGAAGTACAGTTTATGCTTTATTATCAGCGTCATCTTTTGAAATGCTTTTCATAATCTTTTTAGGGTGAGCTGAACAGTGACCATGATGTGGTGGATTTTATCATGAATCAGCCCAATGTTGTCCCACGAATCAATTCCAGAATCCTGAGCACCAGCAGGAATTATTTGGACCTCTCTGCCACCAGTGAGTTCTTGTCTGACTGTTTTCCTCACAAAATTGTGTTTTCTCAGTGTTTTGCTGTTTCTTTTCTGTTGAATCATATTTTTTGTTCTTCATGTAAACGAGCTAGTTTGAGATACACAACATATATGCTCTCACAGGCTTTCGGGAATGAATATCTGCCTCATTGGGAATTCTGTGCTAAATGTCTTGTTTGTTCTTGAAAGCCCATTTATTTGCAAAGACGTACAAATGAGACTGCGGCAATGATACTCATAAACTGCTTTGTTTTCGCGAGGAAAACTGAATTTTAATAGCTTTTGAATAGTATATTTGCAGTCTTGCAGGAAGCTGAGAAAAAGACTCATTTCAATCTGAACTCCAATAGCACTGGATGTTCAGAAATAGCTGCATTCAAAATTACTTTGGTTGGATTCAATTAGGAATGTGAATGTACCTCTAACTGAGAACAAAACACAACCGTATTTTAATTTTCTCCCCAAGTGTTTGGCATGGCCTGACTTCCAAAAAAAACAAAACAAGTCTTTTCTTTTCCAGACAATCATTTTATCGACGAATATGCACGTTTCCTCTTTCTGGACACCAAAGACAAGAACGCAGCGGTGGCCAACAGCATGAACTACATGACAAAGAAAGGTGAGGGGGTTGTTGCTATTGATTTCCATGAGAAACGCTATTACTCCAACCTGCCGCTGATCTCTGGCCTACATAAACATGAACAATAGAGGGTTTCTCTATGGGGGCTTTAATGAAATCTGCAATTCTTAGCTTGTTCTGTCCTTCTTACATTAATTGTCTGGTGAACACTGCGGTTTTGCCGAGACAAAGTTTTTTGTCTTAAGTGAAATTAGCAGTGCCAGTTTGCAAAGTGTGACATGATCACTGATAAATAGTAGTTGAAATTAACTTGTTTTCTTTATGATATGCAACAAATATCTCGTTACTCGCATACAATCTGCTTTGGCTTTTTACCAAGATTATTTTAACCTCACCAGGCTTCATTGTATAATCTGACGGACAACACTTGTGAAGTGTGAAACAGAATAAATTGCAGCAAACTCTTAGCTTTAGACACCTCAAAACTGTGTGTGTACCACTGTCTGTTTTTATTTGCTTCTTCATTTCTTCTTTTCTTGAATGCTGTTTTCAGGGATGTCAACCAGGGATGCTTCTGGTAATTGCATTGAGCTGTTATAGTCACTTAACTGACAGCCTGCTTCTCATAGATCTCATCTAAACATGTTGTGCTGGAGTGCAGATATTGTTAGAAAACGCCTACATTACCATCAGTAACATAACGCTCTCTGTTGCTTGAAGGAATATTCCGGCTTATTTAAAACTGAATGTCTGTGTACCACATCTGCGGCATGCTGTCGATTACCATAGCAAATTTTTTTGTTGTTGTTGTCTCAGTTTGTGTACACAAATGGGAAATGCATTCGTGGGAAAGAATACAATTATAGTAGAAGGCAGCCTAGCAGGCCAGTGTGCAACATCTTTGAAAAAAACATCTATAAATATTTTAAATATCTATTTTACTGTAGCGCTGTTTTGACTGTATAAACATGATAGTAGGATACTGTGGAAGTCTGGCAGTGGTGCTTGGATGACTTCCATTTTAAGTGCGGGCCTGTAAATACATTTATTTATTTTTTAAATTATTGACAGCATGCCACAGATGTAAATGTCCCAGAATATTCCTTTTTAAGTGTATCTGCAAGTTTTCAAATTACCATCTTATTTTTGTTGTGGTTGTTTTTTTTTGTTTTGTTTTTTTAACCAAGTGAAGAAGTTTTCTGAAGCTTGCTATTGATTTACGCACAGCTGTGCATTTGTCATCTGTCTGAACTGTCACTGTGTGATGGATGAAAGAGAATCTCTTTCTATCCTGTGGTCCCCTGTAATACCTTTCTTTTACAAACATTTACAGGTTTATATCTTGGTTGAAATTGCCTGTCTGTCTTTGTGTGCCTCTTGGGCACTTCAGATACACCTTTTGGATTGTTAAAACCTAAGACAAGCGAGAATCCTTTCAGTTTCTCACATCATTTTCACTCACCTTTTTAGATTGCATGAGGAAACGGCATGTATCGCCTGTGTAATTTCCTTTAGCCAATGTGTCTGTTCTTCCCTGAGTTGCAGATGATGGCATCATCCGTCCAGTGACTTTCTGGGTTGTAGGAGACTTTGACAAGCCCTCGGGACGACAGCTGCTGTATGATGCTATACGTCACATGGTAGGCCATTGTCACTGAGTTCCATCAATGTTAGCTGTAAAATAATTGCGTTCACAGTGTACTAGATTGAACTTTTTTGTCACAGCTGTTAAAAAAGCTTTGTCTGAAGAACTGGGATATTTAATGTCAATTTCATTGTTTTCCTACTACTCTTGTTTTTAAATCTAATTTAAATATGTATTTTTTTTACGTAATGTGGCATTAAATCTAAGTTATTTGTGTATCAATATTTATACAAATTAATATAATTACTAAAAGAAGCTATAATTTATTTGAATATAATTTAAAATATATTTAGAGGCACATTTCAGCACAAATATTCCTATTTATTTTATTTAACTTGACATTTTATTTTTTATTCATACAATTATTTTTCTCTTGGCATTTGGTGAATGTTTATTTTGGAAATGCATGTGTAGACTCGCTGATTGACATATTTTGCTGGATAATTTTTGTTATATATTTCTGTTTAGCTGTATTTTGTTTCTATTACAGTTTAAATGATCAGTTTCAGTAATTTTTGTACTTGCACTGCAACATTTTTTTCTTATTTTTATTAATGTGTATTTTGTTTAGTTTCAGCTTTATTTCATTTAAAACCAAAACTATCATTAGTTTTAGTTATCAGTAACAACACTGGAACTGGAAGAAACGTTCTGAACTAATCAAAATTTGTGTTTTTTTGTTTTTACTTTAGAAAACCAGTAATAATGTACGATTGGGAATGATCAATAATCCCAGCGAGGACCCGTCTAATGAGAAGAGCCTGATTGCTCGAGCTATATGGTCAGCTATGCAGACCCAAACCTCCAACAACGCCAAAAACTTTATCACCAAAATGGCTAAAGAAGAGACGGCACAGGCTCTTTATGGAGGAAGTGACATTGCGGAGTTTGCTGTCGGGGTAAAATAAGCTCTCCTGGAATTCATTTACAGTTGTGATGGATTATGCGCTCTGGGTTATTTCACTGTTGCTGCTGCAAATGTCACTTTTAACTGCAGAATTTAATATAGAACAAATGTAACCAGATCCCTCTCCTTTCTTTTGCACTACAGGGCATGGATGTTCCTCTGTTTAAGAGCGCATACGAGTCCTCTAACGTGAACTTCCTATTAGCTCACTCTGCCTACTGCCAGGATGTCCTCAAACTGAAGAAGGGCCAGAGGGCTGTGATCAGTAATGGAAGAGTAAGTTAGACATTTGGCCAACTGACTGTATAGCAAGACTTCTGAAACTGTGAAAGCTCTTCTTACTTTGGTTCCTGTTTTTTTTTTTTTTTTTTTTTTTTCTGTGCAGATCATTGGTCCATTGGAAGAAGGGGAGGTCTTTAACCAGGATGATTTTTTGCTTCTAGAGAGCATTATCCTAAAGACATCAGGAGAGCGTATCAAGGGCAAAATTCAACTGCTGGGCATGGTAGAGGACAGGTATGCTAGATCAATCCAGTGCTTAACAAGTTACAGATACACTTGTGTTGATGTATTCAAATGATTGCCGTTTGCATGTATAACCAATAGCAGAGCTCCAGACCTTGTTCAGTACAGAACTGTGGAAGGATTACGATGCATTACACATGTACTTTCTGCAGGAATTACTTCCTCTTAATGAAGTGTGTCGGTCTGCCTTGAAGACGGAGACGTAATAAATGTTGCGTTTTATGTGTATTTACTGGAAGAGCAGACTGAGACGGTGACACCATGTTCATTATCCTCTCAGTAAACTTTTAGAGGGCTGATTATTGAAGTGTTGGCTATAATAGAGTTAGTCAGTCATTGTCTTTATCAGTGCTTGAATCTGACATTAGGCCTGTGTGAGAGAGTTTGAACAAACTTTGCCTTTTGCTCAGCTTTGGTTAGCCATTGTGCTCGTGTGGGTAATACTGGTTCATATCTGGTTGGTTATCCTCTCTATTATAAGTGTCAATAAAAGTGATTTATCAAAAATGAAGGGCAAGAAATTACACTACTGAGACAATGTTCACATGAGTTGCGAGTTGCCATGAGAACGACTGACATATTTTCATACAGATTACATAAACGGAGAATATTTGTTTTCTTTTTGAATTAGATAATTTAATAGCAGAGACGTAAATGTTTATAATGATATATTGCTTATGCCTATGTGAATAGTATTCAATGAGTTTTGTTTAAGTTTAGAGACATGCTCCAAAAAAAGAGAGGCAGAAAGCATGCCCTGTTTATTTTCTTCATTTTTTCTTTATTTTTTTAAGTGGACACATAAAGTAGACCTTTTACAGTTTTATATATATATATATATATATATATATATATATATATATATATATATATATATATATTTTTTTTTTTAATGACCATAAATGACGGAGTATTTTAAGTCTATTTTGCTGCTATGTGAAAATATCCAGCAAAACGCGCCATATGTTACACACACACACACACACACATAATATATATATATATATATATATATACAGTATATACTGTATATATATATATACTTGTATATATATATATATATATATATATATATATATATACTTGTATATATATTTCTTGTGGTGATGTTAAAGGGTTAGTTCACCCCAAAATGAAAATTCTGTCAGTAATTACTCGTGCTCATGTTGTTCCAACCCTGTAAGACTCTTGTTCACAAATCTTCGGAACACAAATTTTCCGATATTTAAGATATTTTCGATTAAATCTGAGAGCTGGATCGCTCCTCCATAGGCTGCTTAAGGGATTGAAACTGGCCGGACCAAAAGTTATTATAATGTGATTTGTTTACTAAACTTTTGTTTACTTTTGTTTGAAAACCAATAATAACATATGATTCGGAGTGATGACTTCCTGATTTTACATTATTCTCTTCCACAGTGTTGTATTTGTTCCAAATTAATCAAATTGCATCAAAATCAGAAGGTAAAGAATATTAATTGAATCAGAGAATATACTCGGAGAATATACTCAGACTTCTACTCAGTGGGGTGAAAAGGTTGTGATCAAATATCTTTGCCAATAAAAATGATTGTTAACTGAAAAGAATCAGCAAGATTCCTTTAAAATCGATGTGTTCTAACATTTCTGATTGCGACGACACAGGACAACAAATTATTTGCATTCATTCTTGCGTAGAGTAGATATTGGGCTTTATTCAATGTGTTTGTTTTGTATTTTTCATTGTGATTTAGAGCTAGTGATCTGGTGATGAAGGTGGACTCCTTGCTGTCCTCCCAGCCTAAAGGTGAGGCAAGGATAGAGCACACTTTTGCAGAAGACAGATACAGGTACGTCACTTTTCCTCATACCAGGACTATCTTTAAATCTTCAGAATTAATTTGTCAACTTTTTTTTTTTCCTTTTTACAGTGCTGTGAAGATTAGACCAAAGGAAGAGGAAGTGTACTTCGATGTTGTAGCAGTTTTGGATCCAGTGACCAGAGATGCTCAGAAACTGGCACCCCTGCTCCTGGTGAGAACACCTTCACTTAAAGGATACTTTGCCCAAAAATAACATTTTGTCATCAATTATTCACTCTCATGTTTTTCCAAACCCATAAGACTTGCATTCATCTTCAGAACTTAAATGAAGATGTATATTTTTTTAATTAAATCTCTATGGGAAGTATATTCACCCAAAACTCAGTTTAAAACATTCATAAAGAGATCAGAAAAGAAACCCATGTGAATCGAGCGCTTTAATCCAAGTCTTCTGAAGAGACACTATCATTTTATATGATTTCATTTAAGCATTTATTTACACATAAGCATTGATCAGAGAACATACATAGAACACTCTAATATGGATTGATATATATGGATTTCTTTATCGACCTTTTCATGAACGTTTTGTATCGTCAAAATTTTGTGTGAAAATACTTTAAATGGAGGGACAGAAATCTCTTAGATTTTATTAATATTTTGTTATGGCTTTGGCAAAACAGGAGTAATTGACAGAATTCTCATTTTTGGGTGTATTATCCCTTTAACACGAGTTAGGCAAGTAGGACATTTAGCTACTTGTATAACCAGACGGTTGAACCATGATAACCAGCCCAATTTTGACCCCTTTGTTATGTTAAAGGTATTATTATTTGACAGGAATGTTGACCAAAGGATGATGATCCCAGGGTCATGTCCTGCTTTTCCTACATATTGTGGATATACCTGCATTAGTGTATATACACACATTTGGTGTCCCTCTGGGTCATTTCACTGGTACAGTCAGTCTGCATTGCCTCTGCATCTGAGACCAGCTGTCGGTGAGAGTGGGTTCATTTGGTTGTTTGTACCTTGACTTGTGTCTCTTCCCGTTTGCACACTCAGGTATTGAAGCAGCTGGTCAACGTCAACCTCCGAGTGTTCATGAACTGCCAGTCCAAGCTCTCTGACCTGCCACTGAAAAGGTTAGAGGGGAAAAACTGTCTCTTAAAACACGGTCACCTTCACATTTCACCGTTTACTTGAATTTAATTTGCAAGCTACAGTGACGTGTTACGACAAGACATAATTCACCCTGAAGCACTAAATCTTCTAGTTAATATTTCACAATGTATCTTTTTGTGTAGACTTTGGTGTTTTTGTATAATATTATGTTTATGATAAAACAACACCATGATTTTGCTTTTTCCATCAGTTTCTATCGATATGTCTTGGAGTCGGAGATTTCATTTTTAACAGATAGCAGCTTTGCTCCTGGTCCAATAGCTAAGTTCTTGGATATGCCTCAGTCGCCATTGTTTACTCTCAATCTGAACACTCCCGAGAGCTGGATGGTTGAGTCTGTCCACACACGCTACGATCTGGATAACATCTACCTCGAAGAGGTAAGAATCCTCATCACTCCCCATAGATATATACACTAGATGTCGCCTTGGCTAGAACAGTTCATTAGAACAAATGCGTCAATAGAGCCGCCATCTTGGAACAGGGTAGCCCCTCCACTTTAATGCATCAGCGTCAATGTGGACAAAGGTCTAACGGAAATAAAATCACGATCATAAATCATCATGAATGCGATTTTCTCGTTTTTTTGGTTCATTCCAACGGTCAGACATGTATCATTGATTCCAGAAAAAAAATAAAAAAAATTAAACATTCTTCCTAGTTCAGATTTCATTCGTGTGAACATCATACACCGCCACCATCGATTAATTTGAAGTAAAGGCAAAAATAGCAGCATTACCTAGCTACTTCCTATGAAAAGATGTCTATGATCACTCTCATTAGCCATTGATCCATCCACCTAATTTTACGGGCATCTTGCTCTATTGCATAAAAATGCTACATGAAAACGAAATTCAATTTTTTTTTTTTATATAAAAAATGCATGCTTTTAACTTATGCCGAGTTCAGACTGCATGATTTTAGCCACGATTTTGGCTCGCCGACAGGTTTTGAGAAATTGCCGACAAATGCCCGAAATCACAGGCAAATCGGCGCTCGTTCACGCGAGTGACAATCACGCAGTGTGAATGAACAAAGACGCGAACTGAGAGAATCACCGACGAGTCGCCGACGCCCGTGAGATATTTGGCATGCTAAATATCTGGACCTGTCGGCGATTCAAAATCCTGCTGTGTGAAAAGTGTTTTGACTGAAAACTACATCGGCGATCACCGGCAGCCAGTGAGAGAGCAAGATACAGAGCAGCAGGGAGTTCGGGGAGGAGTTATAGATCACATATCAACATGATATGGCATTGTTTCAACAAAAAAAGCTTCTTCTCGGTCTATTTGGACACAATAAATGGAAGAAAAATTAGTAGAAATTTGGCAGGAGCACTCGTGTCTGTTTCACCAGCTGTACCACAACCGGGTCGAAAAAAAAGTCTCACGTGAGAACTCCGGTCTTGCACGTGTGGTGTCGCGCGTTGTTTCCTTTTCATATCTCACGCGTGTTTGTTGTGAAATGTAGTTTGCGTGCAGCGTGCTAGACAGAGTCTGTCGGCGATTTTTCTAAAGTCATGCAGTGTGAAACCTTCTGTCGCCGATCCATCGTCCAGTGTGAACACAGCAGCGACTGAATGCTGGCCAAGATAGTCATGCAGTGTGAAAAGAGCAGCGACCTGACTACTTTGAAAATCGTGCAGTCTGAAAGAGCCATTAGGTGGATCAGTTTGTTTTATCCGATAAGAAGACCTGCTCATAAACTATGTTGGAAACACATTTACCGAATAAATTCCTGAATGCTCAACAAAAAGCATTTTTGTATAGCATCGCAAATATTGGTTTAAACATTCTAAAATGTCTGAGCCAAGGTCTGTCATCAGAATGATTTGGTATAATGACATCCCAGAAGTGTCTCACTTGACTGCATTTCCAAACTCCAGGCATTCGAATGCAAGATAGCATGACAGAGTTTATTGCGTTTCATCTGCATGCTCTGAGGCACAAGTCTACAAGTCATTTATGATGTACCAAAAATTCCCCGACTGCATCATTTGTTATTACAAATATTTTGTTTGTGATGATTGTGTGATGATTTTGTTCTCTTAAACACATGGGATGACTTATGGGTGATGTGTGTGTGTGTGTATATATGTGTGTATATATACAGTATATATATATATATATATATATATGAAGAGTTCAGATGCAAAAGCCTCTAAATGCCATTTGAAATTTTCTTCTTTAATGATGATTTTTATCAAACTTGTATATTTAAGTTCAGTAATTTCACTTAAATAACAATTAATAGGTAATTATCATTGCCATTTAGGCAAGGCAAGGCAAGTTTATTTATATAGCACATTTCATACACAGTGGCAATTCAAAGTACTTTACATGGAAGAAATTAAAGAAGTCAGAATAATTAAAACAGTTTAGAATAAAAAAAAAATCATAATAATAAAAATAAAATACAGTGTCGAAAATAAAATGTACAGTAACAGTCGGACAGACAGTGGCACAGTGCTCATTTAGTAAATGCAATCAATATAAATAAAAACAGTTAAGAGTAAAAATAAAATAAAATAAAGTAATACCCCTATCTGAGATGGAAGAGATTGAGCTGGTTTACGGTGCTACTGGGCCTCCAGCCCAGGGACTTCTTATATTCTCAGAAGTAACTTACTTCTTCACTCGCCTCATCAGAGTGAAGACTCTCCCGCTCTCCATCAAGATCTCTTCCAGTATATACCTATCTGAGGTGGAAGAGATTGAGTTGGTTTACGGTGCAACTGGACCTCTAGCTGACAATGTGAGAAATGTTGAAGTGAAATTTAAGTGAAATCACTGAACTTAAATATACAAGCTTGATAAAAATCATCATTAAAGAAGACAATTTCAAATGGCATTTAGAGGCTTTTGCATCTGAACTCTTCATATATATCTCTATCTATACAAACAGTCAAACCAAAATTTGTACACTCAAACCAAAATTTGTTCAGACACCTTCAACATTTCTCACATTGTCAGTCTATTTGCTATAGTTTAGAAAATGGTAATAAAATGACAAGAACTCAGAGTAATCAAATCAGTTGATATTTCACTGGTTTTGACCATTCTTCTGTTAGACTGTCTCAAATGAATTAGGTTGAAATTAGCTGTCAGCTGTCTAATTTAAGTACACTATTAGATAAAACCAATTTAGATCAACCAATTACCAAGTGTAATAAGGTCGCATTAGCAATTAAAAATAAACACTTAAGCAAAACATGGTCACGTCAAATAGTCTAAATAATTGTTGGTCCCAATTTTTTTAAATAAATTTTACTGGTAGTTCACTGTATGAAGAATGTTTAGAGCTACACTGTGTGATTTTTACCCCCATCTAGCGGTGAAAAGGTATATGACCATCCATTGAATATTAGTTTCTGTTCCTCTCAATTCCGATTTCGTTTTAACTCCTACGATGGCCAATGTAGTCCAAGATTAATATGGCTTCCAGACTCCAGTTCGACCTCGTCCATTAGTGTTAACTCAGACGTAAACGCGAAAGGCGAAGCTTGAATTAAGGGGTATGTCCCTCTTTGGCTAATTTACTTTCAAGATGGATGGGCAACATGGCGACCGAAATTAGAACCCCTTACCCGTATGTATTTTCAATGGCATATTATACACTCACGAGAATACTTTATTACTTGAACGAAATAAATGTACATTAATGAGCACATATATTTTAGAAAGAACTAAGTGTTTTTAGCTAAGAATAAACTAAAAGAGTTACACAGTATAGCTGTGTATACCATGTCACAGTTTACTTTATTTTGATCCTCACTTGCATAAATTAACTATACTGCCCTGCAGTTATATCTGGTGGCTGAATAATTTTTGGTTTGATGGTATGTGTATGTATACCAGGCCGTTACTACTTTAAGTAGTTTTCTTTAGCACAGTTATTGTATAACAACAAACTCCCAATACTGTTTTTCGTACCAAATACGTTTTATTGATATGTATATATTACACAATTTAAACCATAGGCAAATATTAATTATTGTGTTCATTAATAATGACATCATATCCTCTTCTGTGCAGGTTGACAGTGTCGTGGCTGCTGAGTACGAGTTGGAATATTTATTACTGGAGGGTCATTGTTTTGACGTAACGACGGGTCAGCCACCTCGTGGGCTGCAGTTCACTCTGGGTACAGCCTCCGACCCTGTCATAGTCGACACCATCGTCATGGCCAACCTGGTGAGTGGACGTCACAGACTCTGGAATCTGGGGAATAAATGCCTCCAAAATGGTCTCAGACATCAATGTCCCTTTCTGTGATCGTATTTAACAGGGTTATTTCCAGCTGAAAGCAAACCCAGGAGCCTGGATGCTCAGACTGCGGAAAGGCAGGTCGGATGAGATCTACAAAATCTACAGGTACCCTATTATAGCGTGGTGTTAGACATCTGTCTGTATTAATGTAACTCTGTATCTTCACTTGATTTAATTTGACTGTTAACTATTTTAATTCTCCCGTCACAGTCACGATGGTACAGACTCTCCAGCCGAAGCTGATGATTTAATCGTCGTCCTCAACAACTTCAAGAGCAAGATCATTAAAGTGAAAGTAAGTAATGGGTGCCTGAATAAGGTGTCGGGGTGAGGTCACTTAAAAGGTCTCTGTCTCTCTACTTTGAGGGTGTTAGCGGAGATGAATGTTCTTGGGTGGCTGTAGAAAAGAGAGTGTGAGATATTCCTTCTATTTCTGCTCGACTGGAGAGATGGAGAGCAAGAGAGTGTCTTCACTTTTCCAGTATATACTCTAATATCTGACAAGCTGTCACACGTCAGCAGGTGTGTGGGTGTGTGTCCAATGTGAGGTCTGCTGCTTCCTGTGGGGCTGTGGGTGGATTAAGAATGTGGACTGGGATGAGTGAGTGTTTAAATATGTCTGAATTTTTGACAAGTTGTGGCTTTAAGTACACAACATGGGGCGTTTGTTTATACAGCAGTGCTTGTCTCAGGGTTTGGATTATTGGTTTCTCATCAAAAGTTGGCAGTCATGTTCACTACATATCAAAATTAACTTCACTTGCCAGTGCCTGGGTTATTGAGAAATAAATGTTATGTCCCTGATTTATCTTACTGGTTGTAAAACAGCATTTTGCTTTTGATTACAATTTTTGTTTTTGCTCATAACAAAGAATTTTAGTGGGGCATTTCTTTAGTGGGGCAAGTTCCTAGCTGAACGTCTAACTCAAATTCAAAAATTTGGGGTTGGTTACAGTTTTGTATTTGAATATACATTTAAAATGCAATTTATTCTTGTGATGGCAAAGCTGAGTTTTTGCAGCCATATCTCCGGTCTTCCCTAAAATGCTGATTTGATGCTAAATGAACATTTTGTATTATTATCATATATTATGTCTTTACTGTCACTTTATGATCATTTAATGCATTCGGGTTGAATATAAATTTTATTTTATTTTTTTTTAAATGAGTCACCAACTTTAAGTGGGTGGTTTGCATAGTTTTGATTAATTCTGGGTAGCAAGGAAGTCATCATTACCTACATTATTTTCTTAACATTTTGTTATTGAATTGCATTTAAACCATGCATTATTATGCAATTCCAAGCTAGCTTGTAACTCATTTTTATTAACTAATTAATTATTTTTAAGAAACCACCTGTTTTTCACCCATGTCTCCACCAAAACACTGTCTTAAACCATAAGTGGCTCACAGAGTGCTGCAGTTACATGTGCTTAGCATTAGTGCAGTGGGATTTAATGCATATAGTTTGATGCCCTATATCATGTTTGCAGGTGCAGAAAAAGCCTGATATGATGAATGAGGAGCTTCTTAGTGATGGTACCCATGAGAACGACTCTGGATTCTGGACATCTCTAACCAGGTACAAACACCAGCTCTCATGCCTGATTAGTTCTACTTTAGCACTCACTTACAATATTTGTATATTCAATGGTTATTTCCCACTCTCTTTCAGAGGATTTACCGGTGGTTCAAAGCCAGAAGAACCCAAACAGGAGAAAGACGATGTCATCAACATTTTCTCTGTGGCCTCTGGTCACTTGTACGAGAGGTTCCTCAGGTAAAACGACTGCTTTACAGTAGGATTTTACAGTGCCAGCATTGCAAATGAAATATACTGAAAATGTGGAAAAAATGATTTGGTCACACCTAAGCAAGTGTACCAGTGTATGCAAGTGACTTGCATACACTTAAAGGAATAGTTTTTCACCCAAAAATGAAAATTTTGTCATCATTTACTCGCCCTCAAGTTGTTTCAAACCTGTATGAATTTCTTTCTTCCGAGTATTTTTTTTCCCACACTATAAATACAGGTTTGGAACAACTTGAGGTGAGTAAATTATGACAATTTTCATTTTTGGGTGAACTGTCCCTTTAATATTGCATTTATAATGTCATCAGAATAAAATCTCAATTTTTTTGTAAAAGTTTGCTACCTCTTATGGGACCATTCACATCTTTAATGCCATTTTCTCTTTTTTTTTTTGGTTGTGCCCATATTGATGGATGTCTTAGTCCTTTCTTGCACATTTTCTTGCTATTTTTGACGCAAAAACACTTGAGTAAAGCCTTTGCCGTTCATTTATTTAATGCATCCAGGCATCCAGTAAAATAACTTTAATCAATAACATTATAAACATTTAATAGCTTAACAGATCTTTCATGAAAATATATTCAAATTGGTATGAATGTCATAGTTATTAAAGTTATATTCATATATTTTAATGTTCCTAAACTACCTCAGCATTACCAATACATTTTAGTTTTATCAAAAGTGATCTATCAGGGCTGCCATTGTTTGCAGAGACCATTTTTTTTTTTTTTAGTGTAGAGCCCTGTTCATGTTCTCAAATGGATCTTGACATTTCTGCAATGACAAATATATGACTTTAATATCTTTCTTATGCAATGGTATCTTATTGCTATAGCTTTGACATGTAATACAGACAAATCGACTTGTGTATACCCTTATGTGATACTGAAAAATGACATGCATACATCTTCTACTTTCAGATAATAAGAAAATGCAATAACTTTACGTGACCGCCTAGCTTGGGTCGCATCTTGACTTTTTGTGACATTTTCCTCCATATATAATTATTATTATTATTATTTTTTTTTTAGGGAATATGCCTCTTTTTAAATGCTAATCTCTAGACTTGCTGTTTCTTATTAATGGCAGTGTTTTTGGTTGTGTAATGCAGCTCAGTTTAGAAGGTCACTCGCATAACTCGTCACTGCAGGCACTCTGTGTTGAGCTTTGGCCTCTTTCTGTCTCTGCAGGATAATGATGCTGTCTGTGCTCAAACACACCAAGACACCCGTCAAGTTCTGGTTCCTCAAAAACTACCTGTCTCCAACTTTTAAGGTATTGGATTAGCATAATGGCATTATTTTATCAAATGTAATTTATTTCTGTCATTTCTGTAGCAGTTAATCCAGTTTTCAGTGTCACATGATCCTTCAGAAATGCTTCTATCATGCTCATTGTTGGTGCTTAAAAACATTTATTTGATAAATAAAAAGTTAAAAGTACATTTAATTAAAATATAAATCTATTTTAACATTTAAATGGCTTTCTTTGCTGTCACATTTGATGCCTCAATAAAAAATGCTAAATTGTGAACAGTATATACATTAAATACTTGTGTGTTTCTCTTGCAGGAGTTTATTCCATATATGGCAGAGAAGTATGGTTTCCAGTACGAGTTGGTGCAGTACAAATGGCCACGTTGGCTTCACCAGCAGACAGAAAAGCAAAGGATCATCTGGGGATATAAGATCCTGTTCCTCGATGTGCTCTTCCCCCTGGCTGTGGACAAGTTCCTCTTTGTGGATGCGGATCAGGTACAGAAACAGAGCAGTGCAGTTCTGTTGGTGTGGTATAACTACCTGTTTCTAGTGAGCACTAAGGCCCAGTCTGCCCTTATGAGATTATTTTTTGCACTGGAAGTCCACGGCAGTTGTATTCCAGGGTGTTTGTTATGCAAAATGGAGAGAGGATCATGCACATTACGCAATGGATGATGCACTGCTGCCACCTTTGGGTAAAGAAAGATACAGTTGGAGTTTAAATATATACAATAAATATTTAAAAGTTTCTTGCGGAAAATGCAGGTTTAAGTCTTACCATATCATGTCCTGATTCCTTTCGCTCCTTATTTCCGTCGATTAGTCTGTGAATGAAAAGACCAGTCTAGGATTGATGATTGTTGTTGTGTTTTTTTCCTACAGATAGTTCGCACAGACCTGAAGGAGCTGCGGGACTTTGATCTGGAGGGGGCGCCGTACGGTTACACGCCTTTCTGTGAGAGCCGAAGAGAGATGGATGGATACCGTTTCTGGAAGTCTGGATACTGGGCCAGTCACTTGGCAGGACGTAAATACCACATCAGGTAAGAAATATAGGCTTTTTCTGTCTACCTTTAATTGAAATGATGAGACATATCAAATCTGACTAATTTTTGGTTGAGTCATGATAGCCCTGTCCAGTGCCTCCTGTGATTTTCTTCTATAGAGTTGCTTTACCGCTGAAATGGAATTGGTTCCATAATTGAAGAATTTTGCAACATTTAAAGGGATAGTTCACCCAAATGTGAAAATCAAGTCATCATTTACTCATCCTGGGGTTTTTTTTTTGTTTGTTTTTTTTAGACCACAAAAGGAGAAAAAAAAAATAAAGTCCATATATTGTATATATCACAAAATGGTCCCATGCAACACGGGTCATATATTCCAAGTGTTTTGGGGGTATATGTTAGGGTTTGTAAAAAAAACAACAACAAAAAACCCCCTGAAATTTAATGTATTATTTAATGAAAATACTAACCTTTGCCGTTGGACTACCGTGCTCGACTGCACGTTCATGTGACTCTATAAGTGCCACAGTTCACTCTGACTCACTCAGAAAAAGCACATAAGTTGTGAGAAATCAAGATTAATAAAAACATGACATAAAATAGAATTGAATTCGAATTGAAATGCCTTTTATTGTCATTGCCTATAACAACGAAATTTAAATTGTACTTCCCATGGTGGTAACACATAATATGACAAAAGCAACATCAATACACACAGTACATAAATACAATAAATATAGATAAAAGCTCAAAGAAAGTCATTAAAAATGCAGAGCAGTCTAGATGCTCATGAGTTCAGGTATTTTATAGCATTTGCCTCAGCACTCTCCTAGAAATACTAGAAATCCCCAAAAATATCTGTGCATTTTCATCACTGAGTTGAATATCTCCGGAACTTAACTCCAGTTGTCTGATGACAGTCAGAATGACAGCTGATAGTGAGCTCCATCACTTCTTGAGATGAACACAACAGATATTTTCACCTCAGAGAAGAAAGTAAACTGTATTTCATGTTCAATTTTTTATCTTGATATTTCACAACTTTTTCTTATCTGAAAAAGTTCTTATCTATTTTTTACTTTTACTTTATACTTTGTTATCCCATTCCTGGGAAATTTGTCTTGGACAACATAACACGGCCAGTACACAACTTCGATCACACTCAACACGGTACATAGCATACAATAATTGGAATATAACAACATTCCAATAATAAAAACTAGCAGCATTGAAAATCTCTATTTTAAATTTGAACCGCAGTTGGCACAAGTTTTTATAAAGATTAGACTAACACATCAAGACCCTGAATCGTCTCCCTGATGGTAACTAATCAAAATTCGTATGTAAAATGCGATTCTTTTAACTTGCTTTAAAATAGATTGCTCGTACTGCTCTTGTATGATTCATTTTTCATCCCACCCTATAATTTTTTGAGCAGCGTGCACCAGTCGTGCGAGTTTTGATTTTGATTTTGATTGAACAGTCAGGTTTCCATACCATGCAGTGATACCATATCTTATTAAGCTCTCAAAAACAGACTGATACAACAGAAACAAGATCCTCTGGTTCAATCCAAACACTTTTAACCTTCGCAGAAAATATAGGCTCTGCTGCAGTCTACAACAAAGAGTGTTGATGTGAGAAGACCAGCATAATGAATTGTCCATATAAACTCCTAAGTATTTATATAAAGAAACCTGTTCAATAATATTACCATGGATTATTACAGGGCTATGGTCCACATCAGATCTAGGATCAAAAATCATTTCAACAGTCTTCATTTCATTTAAAGTCGAGGAATTAGTGTCGCACCAGCCAACAAAACCGGTCAACATCAGAAAAATACTGCAAGGGTTTTATTGTCTTATTCAATAAACTCAATATTGCTGTATCATCAGAAAATTTGATGAAGTATCATCCTGACTAGAGACACACTCATTAGTAGTAAAAGTGTCTCATGTTTCATAAACAGACAGTTGTTCACAGAGGAACAACAACCAAGATCAGGATTTTCATTAAATAATACATTAAATTTCAGCTTGTTTTTTCACCAAACCCTATCATATACCCCTCAAACACTTGGCACGTCACATGGGATTAGTCTGTGATACTTTTACATCTTTTTTTTAAAAAAAGCTTGATGCTGGTCACTATTCACTGACATTGAATGGATGCATGAGTTTTTATTTATTTATATGTATTTATTTTTGTATTCTCATTTTGTGGTCCGAAAAAGAAAGAAGAGCATACGGCATTAGAGAAAAGCCAGGGTGAGTATATGAAGACTTCAGATGCAAAAGCCTCAAAGTCCATCTATAGTTTTTTTGTTTAATATGAACTTTTATCAGGCTCCTATGTTGGTTTCTACCGAAGTACGGGAATTTCTGAATAAACTGAGGCTGGGATTTAGTGAGTTTGAAGTGAAAGTACTTGATGAAGGTATACTATGTGTGGAGAGCAATCGCTCAATATTATTATCTTCTCATTTTTGACAGAGGTGGCTTTTAAAGGCTTTTGCATCGGAGGTCTTCAAATGATGACTTAATTTTCATTTTAGGGTGAACATTTTTAATTATGTTCCCTGTTTATTACTTCAGAGCTGCTTTGAAGCAATCTGTATTGTGCTATGTAAATAAATGCGACATGATTTTTTTTTTTTTTTGTGCTCCTCAGTGCTCTATATGTGGTCGATCTGAAAAAGTTCAGGAAGATCGCAGCCGGAGACAGACTGAGAGGCCAGTACCAGGGTCTGAGTCAAGACCCCAATAGCCTGTCCAATCTGGACCAGGTGGGACATTCTTTCTTAAATTGTTCTCCTGTATCACTTCCCACATACTGTAGAAAAGGCGTTGTTAGTGTGCAGTGCAATCAAGTGTGCCTTTCATTGATTGATTTTTTTTTTTTTTTTTTTCTTCTCTCAGGATCTGCCCAACAACATGATCCACCAGGTGCCAATCAAGTCACTTCCTCAGGAGTGGCTTTGGTGTGAGACCTGGTGTGATGAAGCATCTAAAAAGAAAGCCAAGACTATAGATTTGGTAGGTCCATTGCTTTCTGCACACAATTGGTCTCATTCACTAATAATTGCGTACACTATTCATATTTATACTCACATTTGAACAGAACACAGGCAGACTCCCATGAATTTGTCCATTACCATGTTCTAATGTTGATGAATTCAGAGTATTCAGAGTATATATGTATTTAAAACCTATATCTGTGTATAAAATTGTAACATGTTTAAATGGCCAAGTGTATGTGAATTTTCTTTATTTTTTTTAACATATGAGTGTATTAGTTCAGTACATTTTAGAAAGAAAGGTATTGATTTATTAATCATGATTTGTTTGTAAAAACTTTCATATACATATTTCACCCCGATTCGTGTGCATGCTTAGTGACCCAATGATTGTACATTTCTGCCATAAAAAGCAACTAGAACTCATGTTTTCAGAGTTCTTTTGATTTTTATGTTATGTTTGTTGACATTAATCGACACTTTGTGTTCGTCTGTCTTAGTGCAACAACCCACAGACTAAAGAGCCGAAGCTGCAGGCTGCTGTGCGTATAGTAGCCGAGTGGAGCGGCTATGACCAAGAGTTAAAGAGAATCTACAACAACTTCCTGGGGGAGAAAGAGAGAGGCACCACAGACAGCTTTCAGCAAACAGACAGAAAACACCCAGGTAAGACCAATCTGGCCTTTTCCATTTTGTGTCTTTTGGAAGTGATTGTCACTGAGATGTTTTAATCTTTTGAATGGCTCTGTCCATGATTATGGTCCAAAATAGGAATTTAAATTCTTGTAAATGTTGTCCGTCTACTTCATGAGGGGAAAATAATTATTCAGCTTTATTTATTTATTTTGCAATCCTGTTGTCAATGTTTAGGGCACGTCTGTACACAATTTAATGTGGTGTATAGATGTGATTAACAATCTAATATACATGTGCTTTTACAATAAACAAATTAAAGTAAAATGTATAACAATGTAAATATTAAAATCACATAAATACATTGCTTTGTATTTGACTTTTTTATTATTATTTTGTGAGATATACAGGGTCCACATTGTGTTTATTAGTTTCAAATAAATAACAATGCTTTTGTTTTGATGGGGGGGGGGGGGTCATTTTTGGTTATTAAAATGACTTAATAATTCAGCAGTTCAGTAATTTAATTCAATTCAGTTTTTCCTTACAATGAATTGAATGTCTATTCAACATACAACACAATTATGACATTATTTTATGCTACTGCTCAAAGGTTTTGAGTCTGAGATTTTTATTGCGTTTGAAAGAAGTTTTTCTCAATAAAGCTGCATTTATTTTCAATAAAAATATAGTAAACAAGTAATATTGTGAAATTTTACTATTTTAAATAACTGTTTTCTAATTTAAAATGTATTTAACTTCTGTGATGGCATTTGTCCAGTCTTCAGTTTCACATGATTCATCTTCAAAAATCATTATAATATGCAGATTTAGTGCTCAAAAAAACATTTATTATTATTATTATTATTATTATTATTATCAATGTTGATAACAGTTGTGCTATTTAATATATTTTGTGGGAACTGAACTATATATATATATATATATATATATATATATATATATATATATATATATATATATATATATATATATACTCCGCTTCACGTCATGACTGCATTACCACCTCGGGTGTGCATTATTTTTCTAATAATTCAACGGCCTGTCATCAGTTATTCCTTATATATATATATATATATATATTGTTTTTCTCTTCAGTAATATTTTGAGTACAAAGTTTTAAAAACAGCATTTGTTTGACAGACAATTTTTTTGAACATAAACGTCAATACTGTCACTTTTAATCAATATAATGGATTCTTGCTGAATAAAAGTATTAATTTCTTTCAAAAAACAAAAACAAATCTCAATGACCCCAAACTTTTGATTGGTAGTGTATAAATATGTAATAGTTTGCCCAACATATCTCTAGTTTTGTCTTTAGAAGTGTAAATTTAGCCTAATCGTGGAAAGTGGCAAATACCTTCTAATTTTTTGCATAATTTGCTCATCTTTCTGCTCTTCCTCACTCTTCCTCTCTGTCAGGTGGTGACGAACACACAGAGCTTTGAGCTGATGCTCTGCGAACGAAGAAGAGGGGACTCTGTTCAAAGAGTTGTCTTTTTTTCACCCTTTTTAAAACAAGCCTATCCTCCAGGAATGGGTTGACATTCGTGCTAAACTTGACTTGAACAGAATTACTGCAAAATTCCCTCTTTTGTACCTGAATGTTTGTGGAGGTTTTGGGGTTCTGGGTAAACGACACAGGCGGAGGACATCTCCTCTCTCCAGGCACTTTTGATGTTTAACCCCCCTACAACCCCCTCTGGGCCTGATACACTTGCATTTGCCATAAACAATATAATTTCCACTTGAGCAAAAAGACTAGCACAGTCTCTGATTGGTTCAAGTAAGTACCATACGGAATAACTTAATTGAATAAGAAACTGCATGTGCTGAATTTTAATATTAAAGAAGATTTGATAAACGTTACTCTTAGCTGTAATATCAGGCACTGACTTTTTCTCAT
The DNA here is from genome assembly GCF_988280905.1 of Pimephales promelas. Classification (NCBI taxonomy): domain Eukaryota; kingdom Metazoa; phylum Chordata; class Actinopteri; order Cypriniformes; family Leuciscidae; genus Pimephales; species Pimephales promelas. The sequence continues at coordinate 22,143,531 of NC_142773.1, forward strand.
GAAAATGATGATTAAATCATGAAACATAAAATGCAGACTGTTTATTTAAAATCCACCCCCATGGTGTTAAAATGCCACAGCAACAAATTGATGTAATAATATTTAGACTTCAATGCACATCACAGTTCAGTTAAGAGACTGTTACAAATTCAGATTCATCTTTTGGTAAACAAGCCAGTCATTCTGGTGATTCCACAATGTTAAAATCTCCAAAGTGATATGAAAAGACCTTTTAACTCAGGAACAAGCTATTCGGTTGATTTAGTTGGCTTTTTTTTCTGTTCTGGATAAGGAAATGTTAATTAACTGAAAAAATCTCTGTGTGCATTGAAAAGCTCAACATGTAGTGTTGTCACAGCCCAATGTTGGTTCATGTTTACTCATGATTCATAATGATATTGATAATCATAATGGCATTCAGTTAATGAAAGTCAGTCAATGGTCCTTTTGGCTCTACAGGATTAAATTGATGTTTTTAGAAGATTGCGAGGGGGCAGAGAAACAAAGAAACTTGCTCCAGAGATGCTGCTAGCAGGTAATTACAGGTTTTTTGCTGAAATTCAAGTTTTTTTTGTTTTTTTTTTTGTATGCATCACTGGATTTCAATAACTCATTGATGTGGTTACCCTTTTTTGGTCCACGTCCATTTCTGTGGTAATGCTTTTGTCAGTTTGAGAATGACCACTAGCTACAGTACATACATTTGATCACAATCCATGGGCTGGGATTTTTTTTCTTTTTTTTCTCCGGTAATATAGATGTGTGCAGACTTTTTCATCTCTGGTTATTACCTGGAAATCGCCAATAGATCCAAGAGTCTGAATTTTAAGGTGAAAAGCTGGGCTTGTACAGTGCCTTGTGCTTTGTTCTGTTTGAGAGGTACATTACAGTGTCTTGTGGTTTATCTACTGTTCTTTTACTGGATAAGTTACTCTCAATATGGGGGAAAATGACAAATTCAGTCAAAACTATGATCCTTTGGAATTACTGTAAGATTAATTGCGGGATGACAATGTTTTGTAATAAAACAATGTATTGTACCAAATGGAAGCATTTTTTTTTTTTTTAGTCTGGTGCTAATAATTCAGTTATTTTCAATTGTTTAAACAATTCTATAATATTTATTCAATTAGTATTATTATTTAAAGATTTTTTCCTTCCCCACTTCTTTTGAACACTTAGAAAGCCAAATAAAATCCACTCATTGCAATACATTATTCTACCAAGTGATGGCAGCACAATCCAGTAGTTAAACTATGACCATAATGTAAAGAGAAAGATTGATTATTATCTTGTTTTTAGATGCTCTGTCTCTGGCGATTAAAGTTCACCCAAAAGTGAAAATTCTGTCATCATTTACTCACCCTCAAGTTGTTCTAAACCTGTATAAAGTTATTTCTTCTGCTGATTTTTTTTTTCTCTAGTCTATACTAAAGTCAATGAGGCTCATTAACTGTTTGGTTATCAGCTTTCTTCAAAATATCTTCTGTGACGTTCAACAGATGGAATAACTAAAAATTCTCCAGTTTATCATAAAACTGGTCTATACATTTTAAGCACAAGCAAAACCAGCCATTTTTTTTAGCATTTGCTTTTCTAAGGTTTTCGATTCCTATCTGTGTCTTCTCAACATAATTATTGTTCATTCAGTGTCAAATGTGCCATTTTTAATTTATTTTTTATGCATATTAAAAATTAATATTAAACTAACTTTTGATTTCAAATTGAAATTTAGATTTCACTGTTGTGGCTTTCTCATATTTGTAATGTAATCTCACATGTGTCTGTCCGTGACCAATATTTGGCATATATATATATATATATATATATATATATATATATATATATATATATATAATGAGGGTTTGAGGGGTTTAATTGACTTCATCATCACTAAGAGAAAATGAGCTTGAATTTGTCTACATAAATGCATTGTTAAATGACATTTGTGAGCATGTAATCACAAAACTTAAAAGAACATTAGAAAATGTATATATGCATGTTCTTTGTTCTTTTCAGTTTTGTGATTACATAATTATTATTTATTTTTAATTATATATATATATATAAAATTATTATTTATTTTTAATTATATATATATATATATATATATATATATATATATATATATATATATATATATATATATGATGTTCTTTTCAGTTTTGTGACATAATTATTATTTATTTTTATTTTTCCCAGTGCATTTTTCTCTTAGTGATGATGAAGTCAATTAAACCCCTCAAACCCTCATTATTGCACTACAAAATCGTCCTTGACTCGGATCAATGGTTTAATTAATTTGTGCCAATGTTTCCATTTTTCAGTTTTGACTAACTACAACAAAGTCCCATGGTGTTCCTATTATTTGGACATGGGCCATGATATTGTTAATGGTGTACAGTAAATACTAGTGTGCATGTTAAAGGGATAGTTCACTTCAAAAATGAAAATTCTGTCATCTCACCCCTCAAATTGTTTCAAACCTGTATGGATTTCTTTCTTCTGCTGAACACAAAAGAAGATATTTTGAAGAATGTCAGTAACCCAACAGTTAACTAGACCCATTGACTTCCATAGTATTTTTTTTTTCCTACTATGGAAGTCAATGGGTCCAGTTAACTGCTTGGATACTGACATTCTTCAAAATATCTTTTGTGTTCAGCAGAAGAAAAAATCGTATCGGTTTGAAACAACTTGAGGGTGAGTAAATGATGGCAGACATTTCATTTTAAAGTGAACTATCCCTTTAACATCATATATTACATATACTTGTTCAGTAGGATGACTTTTTAAAAGCAAGCTAACAGTTTTATTCAGCAAGGACGCAGTAAAACATTTATAATGTTACTCAATAATATTCAATAAAGTGAGTCGTGAAACAAATGCATCACGGTTTCCGTAGAAAGTGTGTGAGGTGAAATCTCCTGACAGGGTACATAGTTTATTTTTACAGTGGAAGAAAAAAAACAAAAAGTCCGTCAATATATCAATTGAGAGCAGAGCAGTGGAGCCAGAAAGAGGATCATTTACATGTAGATGATAGTTTTAGCCTGGATCCACTCTTTCTCTCTGTCATTTCATAGTTACCATGGCAACGCGCATGCCATTTATTTCTGTACATTAGGCGCAGACTGCTCGTCCTCTGCTTTGGCCGCTTTTTTTTCTTCAGACCTCTTTTTAGGAGGACGAATTTGCATCTAGATGAGTTTGTGCTGTCTGTCCTTACCCCACTCCCGTCTCTCTCTCTCTCTCTCTCTCTCTCTCTCTCTCTCTCTCTCTCTCTCTCTCTGACCTTTAACGTAAGTCCGTCGGTTAGTCTCTCACTGATGTCTCGTTCCTCATGGTCAGTTGAAGCAGAGAAAGAGAGAGAGAAGTGTTGGACGAGAGAGAGCGAGACGGACAGAAATTGGGCATCCCTCCTGTTGCTGGGGGAGAGAGACCCTGAGCTCCAGGGCTGAAACAGAGGGTGGGAGTGCGTGCCTCCGAATCTCTATCCAGATGGCACTGGTCCGCCGTCCCTTACTCAGCGGGCACATTAAAACGGATCACTGATAGTAATGACCAACACCCACATCTGTTAAGCCACGTCCCTTGTCTGGGTATACAGGCATCCCGATGCCTTCTGCCCTCGCTTTGATCTCGCTAACGGCTGTCGGCCAGGAGGCTGTCCGTCCATGTGCCGCCTGTGCCCATGTCGTTTGCTGCAGTGAATTCACAGAGTGATTGATAAATGTTCAACAGCCAAGTAGTCTGAGCTCATGGCACACACATGGGAAGAGATTTGTCAAAATTGCAAGATACAATCTGATTTAGTAGGTTTTATGTGATTGTGCAAATTTGATCCATCATAGCCTAGTATTACACACATTCACCTGAAGGATTATTAGGAATGCCTGTTCAATTTCTCATTAATGGAATTATCTAATCAACCAATCACATGGCAGTTGCTTCAATGCATTTAGAGGTGTGGTCCTGTTTTCTTGGCACACTAAATGATAAAATGTAAATGGTAAAAATCTGTATTTTAAATAGAAAAAAAAAGCTTTTCTGTTCAATAAAGGATATCCAAATGATGAATGACCAAATGACCATTTTTTTTTTCAGGTTTCGGCCACAGCCATTAAGTGGGTGAGTTGTTATGCTGATATAAAGAGAAATTCTGAGCTGATAACTACCCATTGTGGTAAATCTTGAGGAGCAAAATGTGTCATCTGATCGCATTTCATTCCATGACTGTTCTGACCCAGCCTTCCTGTTAAGTCTCTCATCCATACAGGTGCCTTGACCTCTGTTTCTAGCCTTCATCTTTTAGCAGGTTGGGTCAGCAGGTGACGGTACACCATTGATGCACTCCTCCACAACCTTTCTGTCATTCTCACTTCAAAGTTTGGCTCTGTGTGTCCTATTGTCTTTTCTATAGACATTTTGTTCTGGTCAATTTTCTCAGTAAACTAAAAGACCCTTAAAGAAGGTGTTTTATTCCTTAATTTTAAAATATCCATATATACCTGTCTCAAAACCTACTGATGGCATTTCTTTGTAACAGATGATCAAGCAGCATTCTCGGATTTGTTTTGCTTGTTTAACATGCAGCCATGTTCATGCTGCAGTAATGTGGTGAGCCATTGGGTGGCGCTCTTACTCTACGAGCCACTGACAGCAAACAGACTAGAACGTGCTAGGTTTTAATAGTTAATTGTTTAAAGTGATTCTCAGATACAAAGGCAGAGGGAACAAAGCTTTTCTTTTTGGAGTATTTTTCTTTTAAGGAAATCCATTCATCGCTTTTGGGTGTAAGTTTTTAAATAATTAAGTGTAGGGGAGAGCGAGGCACAACGTAAGACTTTTTGACTTTCTCAGTTTGTGTAAATACTTAGGGTTTAAGGAGTATTTCTCTCCCCCCCACATTAATTTCCCACGTCTAGTACAATTGTGTGTTTTTTCCATTTCTTTTTTTCTTGATATACCCCAAAAGAATGGAAGTGAAATGTGACAACATGCCCCACAGCACATTGTAACATGTGAGGGGCACATTGTAGCCTAACATCACCATAAGACAGCTTAAAATGCTATCTGATCTAATAAAAAAATATTTTAAAAAAATATTTTCTTAATAAAATACAATTAATAACTTGTTTAATATAGCTTAAAATAATGCCATTTTTTAATAATTAAAAATAAACAAATTTTTGAGTTTGACAAAAAACACACCGGAAAACACAGCTATACAACATAGTTCAAAACAAAATAATAATTAATAATTTCTGAACATTGTCTCTCAGTCTTTATTTACATGTTTCTCATGTTTTCTCAATAGAAAAGTATAGAAATAAACTTGTCATAAAAGTATAGAACATAAAAGCATATTTCTAATAGGGGCACATTGTAACATCACAATATGACAGCTTAAATGCTATCTCATCTAATCAGAAAAATATACATGTCAAACCAAAATATTTTCTTAATAAAATACAATTATTAACGTTTTCATATAAAATAATGGCATTTTTTAATAATTAAAAAATATTCTAATATTTGATTTTAACAACAATCACACTGGAAAACACAGCTATACAGCATAGTTCAAAACAAAATAATAATTAATGATTTCTGAACATTGACTCTCAGTCTTTATTTACATGTTTATCAAGTTTTCTCAATAGAATTCATAAAAGTATAGAATATAATAGCAAATTTCCAATAGGGATACAGTGTAACGCAGTGTGACAACATGCCCCAACTGTACAACTGGGGTTTAAACCCTGCTAGTGTCTTCTGCTTGTTAGCGAAGCATTAAAGTACTATATCTACTGTTAAACAACCGGTCGGAGATTAAAATAATATCAGATTTGTCTCATTTTAAATAAACAAAAAATAGAGATGGACAATTAACTTAAGAAATACTTTTGCTATGGTTAAGTAAATGTTCTGTGATATCTTACAAAGATTTCTGAATTTTGGTGCAATGTTTTCTCTATACAGTGGCAACTAAATACAAGTTTTGTCAAGCTGGCATGTGCAGAAGTATTTAAAACAAGTGTGTTACAACTAGCCCTGTGTTACGTTGTGCCCCGTGCTCCTCTACATTGACATCTTAAGACAAGGTGAAGGATGTCTGTTGTTTCTTGATGGTTTGTGATTGGCTAGTTCACACATGCCCCAGTAAACCCTGACATTTGCAACCTCCTAAGTTGTTGAATTTTGTTTAGTCATTTACACACTGCCATAACAAACACAATGATCTGACAAAACCTAACAAGTTGGTGTTCATTGTAGCAGTAGCCTTTGGCTACTGTTAACCACAGCACAGAATCTGCTCTATGTTTAGATCATTAGCCTGCACGAGGTCAGTGAAAGTGTGTTCACACCAAGAAAGCCTATAAATAATCAATAAAGGTGCCAGTTAACATTCCCAGCTACTAAAATATTAACAATTCGTGCGTTGTTTGGAAAAGTTTCCATTATATGACAATACATGGCTAATGTTGAATATCTTTCAGGTTAGAGGGATGCTTTTTATAACCACATTTACCAGCAGAAGCTCACGGGGTCATGCTAACCAGTCAAACTTTGTTTCCTTGCATGGTTTACACATTTAGTTCTCACAGTTCTCACACTTGATTAGACAGGCCGTATAGTCTTTCACTTGATTACCCAAGACTTATAGGGTTTGGTGCCAGAGGTCTCATTATGATCATCATGAAGCATTTTCCGTCAGAAGTTAGAACACAGCATGTTGACGACCAGTGTTGGGAGTAACGCATTACAAAAGTAATACATTACAGTAACATATTACTTTTTGCTGTAACGCAGTAGTGTAAGGCATTACTAATCAATTTTCAGTAATATTTTACTCGTTACATGTTCAGTGAGGCTTGTATTACAGTTGTATTACAGTGTATTGTCTGCTTTTACTTCTTAAAGGCAACAGATGTGAAAGTTTTAAAGCAGTCTTTTAGTGCCAGTTCAGAGCGGTCGCGTCTGTAACATTATTTTTTCCTCATAAATGCGAACACGAAAACTAAAATAAAATGAATATTTTAAGTTCTATGGAGACTTGTGAGAAAGTGAACCTCACTTCTCACTGTTGCGCGCTCCCGCATTGACTGAAGGATTATACGCGAGAGCGGGAGAGACTCTGGACATTTGCATACACATTTGCACACACACACATGCTCCTAGATAAAAATGATGCCGGGCTAATTATATTATTTTGTGAAGGTGTAAGGATCGCTAGTGAACACGGTCGGGAGGGGTGTGTGTAAAGAGAAGGCTGGCGCGAGGCTAGGCGCCGTTAACTCATTCGAGTTGGTGTGTTTGTAACGCGGGTAGTCCGCAATTTCATTCATAAAACTCAAACCTAATTTGTCACTGCTTATAATTTCCTATTTTTCCATCTACATGACATATAGTGCGGTACCCACTAGTTCATGTCCCATTTACTCAATGTTTCTGTCTAAAATCCTAGTAAATTCATACATATTGTGACTCACGCATTTCCTGCATCCCGGTCCGGTTCAACTGATTCCTATGCGGATGCGCGCGCCGCTGTAGGGGCAGTATTTATCCGTGTCATGGGACAGAGGGTGCAGAGCATTGTTCACAGGGGTGTTTGTTTGTAATAATGTTTTGTATGTATGTCGTGGGTGTGAGTAGATGGTATCAATGAGGTATAAAATGATGGTGATATGATGATTATTATTTTATTTACATGTAATGTTTATTTACTATTTAGATTAGAGCTTATTTGTGGCCTTAAGCTTAATGTTATACCCTGATTGTTGGTATGGTCCAATTTGGCTTAATGCTTTGGCCTATTTAAGAGAGCCTCATTTTGCCTTTGGGAAGAGAGAGGAGTACTAGCTTGTTGTGAGGCTATGTACAAAGTGTTGGCTGTAATATTGGTGAAAGCCAGAGGCATTATGCTGTTTTGATTTTTGATTTTTTTTTGTTTTATTGACTTCTGAGTTAAAATCTAAATAAACTTTATTCTGTTTTCTGGAACCAATTGAGTTGTGGTAACCGTCTTTTCCACCTCCACCACCTAAAGTCAGTGAGCCTACACATCCCAGTATTTGGGGTGCCCTCGGTACTCCACATTTGGTGGCAGCGGTGGGATGGTACGCTGACCGACACTGGCTAATAGAGGAGGAAAACGGTGCCAGTCCAGGGAGAGAATGGCATGCAGGCGGAAAGCCAAAGGTGACCCGAAGGAGGTTGAGGATACCGATGAATGCCCAGATGGCGAGGCTGGGGCCCAAGCATTGGGCGGAGACCAGCAGACAGAGGGTACTGATCTAGCAACCCTACGACAGCTCCTTGAGAAGACTCTGCAGACACATGAGAGGGAAGCGTACAAGCAGGAGCAGCGCTGGAGGAGTGTGCAGATGCAGCTGAACCAGTTGAGGGATGACGTGGAGACAGAAAGGAGGTCCCCACCTACAGCTCCACCGGGGCCTCAACCAGGAGTGCCAGCTCAGCCGGCAGCACCAGCACCGGCTCCAGCGGCCTGGGCCAGATCAGCCATTCCAAGGTACGAGGAAGGGGACGACATTGAACAGTACCTCACTACGTTTGAGAGGCTGGCCACAGCTTACCGCTGGCCTAGAGAGGACTGGGCAGTGGTTCTGGTGCCATACCTCACTGGGAAGGCCCGTAGCGCCTATGTGGCCATGGGTATGGATCAATCGATGGAGTACGACAGGGTGAAGGAGGCAATACTGTACAAGTATGAAATCAACGAGGAGGTGTACCGGAGGAGGTTCCGTGAACCGGATGTCAGACCGGGAGAGACCCCTCGTGAGCTGTACACCCGCCTCAAGGATTTATTTCAAAAGTGGATTAGGCCGGCAAATAAGTCGGTCGAAGAGATCGCTGAGATACTTATAATGGAACAGTACCTCCTCACTCTGACACCAGACATTCGAGTCTGGGTTAAGGAGCACAATCCCCAAAATGGTCAGAAGGCGGCTGAACTGGTGGAGAACTTCATGGCGGCCCGACAGACCCACAAACACTTCCGTCTGGAGTCACAGACAAGATCGGTAGCCCGTGGAAGGTCTGAGGGCTTTGGTCCGGGGAGTGGTGCAAAAGTTAGTGAGCCCAGTCGAATGCCTGCCCGTAACTATTTTGTTCCAACTAAGCCCAGAGATAGCCTAGATCCAAGAACCGGAGCTCCGGTGGTATGCTATTTTTGTGGTCAAGAAGGACATATAAAGCCTGAATGTCCGAATAGGAAGCCAAAGCACTCCAGCCACAGCTGTATTCCTCGTCCAGAAGAGGACGTAAGGGGAAGGCTACAGACGATGCCGGTTCAAGTGAATGGTAAAGATGCTACTGCCCTACTAGACACAGGAAGTACCCAAACACTTGTGCAGCCCCACTTAGTGGAGAATAGGGACTTTGTGCAGGGTAGGAAGCTGAAGGTTCTGTGTGTCAATGGGGATGCACATGAGTATCCGACAGCCGAAGTACACCTATATATTAGAGGACAGACATACCAGATGATGGTTGGTGTAGTGGAGAGGCTGAGCCATCCTGTTGTAATAGGCCAGGACATTATTGTGCTACCAGAGTTAGTGCAGTCCAGCAGACCAGTGAATATGGTCATTACTCGATCCCAGAGCCAAACACAGGACCCTGAGAAAAGGGAGATAGATGAGACAACTGAACCAAATAGCCTGTTAGAGTTGCCCTTTTTGGAGGGGGAGAATACCCCTCCAGCCAAAACAAGGTGCCGGAAAACCAGAAGACAGCGGAGGCAGGCTAGGCTATTGGGCACCTTGGAGAGAAATGAAGAACGACAACTTACTCAGCCAGTGGATGATTGGGGTGAGGTCCCAGATAATTTTGGGCAGCTGCAGAGAGAGGACCCAACTTTGCAGAAAGCATATGACAGGGTCACACAAATAGATGGTATGTCCACTGGGATGCCTACTTCACTGTCTGGAGAAGGCTATGTAGTGAAGGAAGGATTGCTTTACCATGAGCCAGGAGATGGCAGGGCAGAGCAGCTGGTGGTTCCTAGGCAGTTAAGAGAAAGGGTGTTAGCCATGGGGCATACCATCCCTTGGGCAGGGCACTTGAGCAACACCAAAAGCTTTGAGCGGATTGCAGCCAGGTTCTATTGGCCAGGGCTTTATAGTGAGGTGCAGCAATACTGTAAATCCTGTCCCGAGTGCCAGTTCACCAGCAAGAGGAAAACTAGCCCTTACCCCCTTCAGCCACTGCCGATCATAGAAGTTCCCTTCTCCCGCATAGCAATGGACATTGTAGGGCCCCTGGAAAGAACCCAAACGGGGTTCAGATACATTTTAGTCATATGTGACTATGCCACCCGCTACCCTGAGGCAGTTCCTTTGCGCAAGGTTACGGCTGGTCCAATTGCACAAGCCCTGTTGCAGCTATTCTCTAGGGTAGGCATTCCCCAGGAAGTTCTAACCGATCAGGGCACCGCCTTCCTGTCAAAGACATTAAAACAGGTGTATAGCTTGCTAGGCATCAAAGGCATCCGGACCACCCCATACCACCCTCAGACAGACGGGCTGGTTGAACGTTATAACCAGACTTTAAAGGGCATGTTAAGGAAGTTTGTAGCAGTGAATGGTAAAGACTGGGACCGCTGGTTGCCTTACTTGCTCTTTGCCTACCGAGAGGTCCCCCAGGCCTCCACCGGCTTCTCGCCGTTTGAACTTCTGTATGGGAGACAGGTGAGGGGGCCTTTGGATGTCCTGAGAGAGTCCTGGGAGGGACCCCAGACCCCCAAGTCTCACAGCGTCCTCATGCATATCCTCAAAATGAGGGACAAGATGGAGGAAATGACGGAGCTGGTGCGGGCTAACCTGGAGCAGGCCCAAGCGCACCAGAAGACCTGGTATGACAAGGCTGCCAGGCAGAGGAACCTTAACCCCGGGCAGAAAGTGTTGCTGCTTCTGCCCACCTCGGAAAACAAACTGCTTGCTAGGTGGCAGGGTCCGTACGAGGTGGTGCGGAAAATGGGACCGGCCACTTATGAAATTGACCTGCCTGGGAGAAGAAAACCCAGGCAGACCTTTCATGTCAACCTCCTGAAAGAATGGCACGAGAGGGCCGGACAGCCAGGATTACAACTTCGGGTACAGGCGGTGATGGAGGAAGAGGAGAGTCCCGAACAATTCTTTCCCACCAGTCAGCCCGCAGCTACCCTGGAGGTATCACACTTGAACTCCCACCAGCAGAGGGAGCTAGAAGCAATCATCCCTCCTGATCTATTTCAGGAAAAGCCGGGATTTACTTCTGTGGTGGAACACTCCATTCCACTCAAAGATACGACTCCAATACGCCAAAGGATGTACCGGGTGCCGGAGCGTCTTCTGCCGTCTCTCAAAGCCGAGGTGGAGGAGATGCTGGCATTGGGGGTGATTGAGCGTTCTTCCAGTGAGTGGAGTAATCCGGTGGTTCTAGTGCCCAAAAAGGATGGCACTATGCGCTTTTGTATTGACTTTCGGCGGATAAATGCTCAGTCCCACTTTGACGCTTACCCCATGCCTAGGCTCGAGGACTTGATCGAGCGCCTCGGCAAAGCGTCCTTCATCACTACTCTGGATTTATGCAAGGGATACTGGCAGGTGCCGTTGGCCAGGACAGACCGGCCGTACACGGCATTCCGGACCCCGCAGGGTCTGTTCCAGTTTGTGGTAATGCCATTTGGCCTTCAGGGGGCGCCAGCCACTTTTCAAAGACTTATGGACATTGTGTTGGCAGGTACAGACTCTTTTGCTGCTGCATATCTGGATGACATAGTGGTGTACAGCGCCACTTGGGGAGAGCATCAGCGTCATCTAGGTGAGATATTGCAGCGCATTCAGCGAGCGGGCCTGACCATCCACCCAAGAAAGTGTGCCATAGCCCAAGATGAGGTCAAATACCTTGGCCATGTTCTGGGTCGTGGTGTGATCCGGCCTCAAAAGGACAAAGTCGAGGCAGTACGAGACTGTCCAAGGCCCCAGACAAAGAAGGAGGTCAGGTCATTTCTGGGGCTGGTGGGCTGGTATCGCCGATTTGTGCCGGACTTTGCTCGACGAGCAGCTCCCTTGTCGGACTTGACTCGGAAGTCAAGCTCCACCCAGCTCCAATGGGGGAAGGAGCAAGACAAAGCCTTTGTGGATTTAAAAGAGACTCTTTGCAAAAATCCAGTTCTCCAAAGCCCTGACTTTGAAAAGCACTTCACTGTCCAGACTGACGCATCTGGTGTTGGTCTTGGGGCGGTGCTGCTCCAAGGAGAGGGTGTCGACAAAAAACCTGTGGCTTATATAAGCCGGAAACTGTTCCCGAGGGAGACCAGATATGCGGCCATAGAACTTGAGTGTCTGGCTGTGAAGTGGGCACTTGACACTTTGAAATATTACTTGCTGGGTCGAGACTTCACCCTAGAGACTGACCACCGCGCCTTGCAGTGGCTAGGGCGCATGAAGGACTCCAATGCTAGAGTAACCCGCTGGTTTTTAGCCCTGCAGCCCTACCGGTTCACGGTGCAGTACAGAGCAGGCAAGCAGAATACTGTTGCAGACTTTCTGTCTCGCCACCCTGTTGTCGAGACTCCAAAGGGGGAGGGAAATGTGAGAAAGTGAACCTCACTTCTCACTGTTGCGCGCTCCCGCATTGACTGAAGGATTATACGCGAGAGCGGGAGAGACTCTGGACATTTGCATACACATTTGCACACACACACATGCTCCTAGATAAAAATGATGCCGGGCTAATTATATTATTTTGTGAAGGTGTAAGGATCGCTAGTGAACACGGTCGGGAGGGGTGTGTGTAAAGAGAAGGCTGGCGCGAGGCTAGGCGCCGTTAACTCATTCGAGTTGGTGTGTTTGTAACGCGGGTAGTCCGCAATTTCATTCATAAAACTCAAACCTAATTTGTCACTGCTTATAATTTCCTATTTTTCCATCTACATGACATATAGTGCGGTACCCACTAGTTCATGTCCCATTTACTCAATGTTTCTGTCTAAAATCCTAGTAAATTCATACATATTGTGACTCACGCATTTCCTGCATCCCGGTCCGGTTCAACTGATTCCTATGCGGATGCGCGCGCCGCTGTAGGGGCAGTATTTATCCGTGTCATGGGACAGAGGGTGCAGAGCATTGTTCACAGGGGTGTTTGTTTGTAATAATGTTTTGTATGTATGTCGTGGGTGTGAGTAGATGGTATCAATGAGGTATAAAATGATGGTGATATGATGATTATTATTTTATTTACATGTAATGTTTATTTACTATTTAGATTAGAGCTTATTTGTGGCCTTAAGCTTAATGTTATACCCTGATTGTTGGTATGGTCCAATTTGGCTTAATGCTTTGGCCTATTTAAGAGAGCCTCATTTTGCCTTTGGGAAGAGAGAGGAGTACTAGCTTGTTGTGAGGCTATGTACAAAGTGTTGGCTGTAATATTGGTGAAAGCCAGAGGCATTATGCTGTTTTGATTTTTGATTTTTTTTTGTTTTATTGACTTCTGAGTTAAAATCTAAATAAACTTTATTCTGTTTTCTGGAACCAATTGAGTTGTGGTAACCGTCTTTTCCACCTCCACCACCTAAAGTCAGTGAGCCTACACATCCCAGTATTTGGGGTGCCCTCGGTACTCCACAAGACTGGAGAGCCAACCGTTCCTCATCCGATTTGCGCAGTGTAATTAACAGAATTACAAAAAATCGATTTTGCCTCCTATTTTTTTTGTCACGCATGAATGTGAGTCTTTTCCCTGATATTAAAAATAAAACATAGACTGATATTTGTCTAATGTCTGGAGTCCTTTAAGGAAGTAGCCTATATACGTTTCAATACATGTATTTTCTGAGAATTTTTATTTCAAGTTTTGACTGCAAATGTCATCATGTCCATAATGCTGGACTTCCCCAATTTTAAATAATTTATCCTCAACTAGTTTTGTGGTGTAGGTCTACGTACTTTATAATGTTAACTTCAAATAATACTAAAAGCCTAATTTAAAGATTCTGTAGGTTCGTTGATCTGAGTCGTGTGGCGAATCGCGATTTCGGTTTCATATTGCATATCGTTACAGTCCAAAAGTTAAGTTCTACTTTGTTATTTTGGTGAAAGTAACTAAAAAGTAATACATGAGTAATGTAACGCATTACAATTCTGGGACAGTAATATTGTAAGGTAATGAATTACTTTTAAATAACAGTAACAAGTAATACCTAATGTATTACAGTTTGGAAGTAACTTGCACAACACTGTTGACGACTGACGACTTCAGGATCTGACTGCTAATTAACCAGGTTTGTGAACACTTCCAGAAATATAGATCTTCCCCATTGATACATCATGCCTTGTTAAAGAGATGATTGCATCTTTGCATAACATATTTGGAATTTACCATGTTCATATTTCCCTGCAAAGCAAGTACATTTTTTTTATGAATCAAAGGACCTAAAATTATGTGTTTGTTTTATTCAGAGACTGCATGTGATGTTTCACTCAGGTAGCAGCGAGAAAATACACAGACCAGGTTCCGCCGATTAAGGTAATTTCAACCTTGTTCAGATTGACTAGATTATTATATGACTTTATAGAAGCTCCAAAAAGTATTCACAACACGTATTGTTTGCATGTCTTTGCAGTCAATAACAAAATGTCAAAACAAATGACATTTATATTAAAGAAATAAAAGTTAAAAAAATATATTTAAAGAAATAAAGTAAAAAAATACTATTTTCAATACTATTTTATAAAGAAAAAATACTATGTTCAAGGAAAACACTTTACAAAAAATAGCTCAGAAAAGTGAAGTTTGTTCTGATCTTGCATAATTTGCAGTTTGATTCAATTAATTATTAATATAGTGCAAAGAAAACTCATACATTTGAACTGTGCCTTAAAGGGTTAGTTTACCCCCTAATGAGAATTCTGTAGTTGTTTACTCTCTGTGTATGTGCACTGAATAAAAGCCTAAATTTAATCTGTTTATCATATAAAGTGATCATGTTTTTTCCCAAAACTTGATTAAACCGCTCAATTCACATGTATTTCTCTTAATATACACTTTTTTTTATTATGTAAGAACATGGACAAATCTCTCATGTTTCATTAAAAATATCTTCATTTGTTTTTTTCAAATATGAACTAAAGTCTTATGGGTTTGGAGGGAGGGTGATAGACAGATTATTTATTTTATTTATTTATTTTATTTATTTATTTATTTATTTTTTTTTGGGGGGGGGGGGGGGGGGGTGAACTATCCCTTCAAGAGTGTAAATTACGCTCAGACCAACTATATAAATAGATCAGATGTAATCAAACAAGAGAATCATAATATGACCGTGAAAGTATTAGTGATATTCTATACAAGTATACAATTCAGTCCACAGAGAACAAGAGTGTGTGTGTTTTTTGTAAAATGTATTTAGTGTGTGTTTCCACAGTATTTTGGAAAATCGAAGGCATGGCAGGGTTCCCCAGCGTGATTCCTTTTGTCAATGTTATGAAGGTACACAAAAGGACATTGTAAATGCATCCGCCGTAAAAAAATATAAACGGATTCAAATTAGAGAGAAAATCTGATTAGCATTGATTGACATCCTCTAAGAAGTGACAACCGTCAATTAACAGTGGGTAAGGAAGGCTGTGGCGTGGGATGTGTTTTGCAACCTCACGCCCAGCAGGTGATTGGCGCTACTGCATCTGACTGACCTTCAGCAGGTGTTGGAAGAATAAAGAGGTTTGCACAAACACGTTTAGCACACACACACACACACAGCCCCCTCTATCCTCCGGCGTCCTGCCTGAAGCACAGTCAATACTGATAACTCAGCCCTGAGCTTGTGTTTGCACGCGTTCCCTGCCCTTGATCCCCTGTGTCCTGCCTGGTGTGTGTTCTAGCTGTCCCGCTCGCTCTCCAGAACGAAGGAACCAGGGGCCTCAGCCTAATGACTCCATCCAGCCTTGTCGGCACAACAGCATTTTAAGTACTTAAATGAAATATGGATTTTTGTTTCTTATACTGGATGACATCCCAACTCTGAGGAGAGTTGAATTGAAATATCTTTTATTTCCCCACCACAGCACAGCCTAGAGAGGGTTAAACAGGAGGTTTATTTGAATTAATCATGTCTGCAATGACAATTGTTTTATCAGTATCTTTAATGCTTGTGGAAAGGTGCTTCTGGTCAATGTAATGTTGCGAAATAAAAATGAACTGAATTAGGCTGAGGAAAGGATGTTAAGCGTTAAGATGTTGAGTTTAGCTCTCATTTCAACCCAGATGAAAATTTGATTTCCAGGAGAGCTAATGGAGTTGTCATTAATATTTAAGTATCAATTTAATAGTTTTTCTCTTAAAAACTCTTGGAGAGACAAAATCAGAAAAAACAAAAAAAAAAAAAAAAAAACCATTGAGTAAGGTATGACTTGTATAACTTGTAGTATAGGACTCAAAGCATTATGTCAATTATTTTAAGCATAGGCAAATCTTTGTAGAACTACAACAGACTCTTTTGACATTTTAAAATATTTGAGTATACGAAGTATAAATAATTTCTCCATTTATCCAGGGTGATGAACTGAGAAATCAAATTTTCCTTGAGCTTTTGACATCTACGAGGTCATCATATTATAAGATTATAAGCAAATGACACCCCTCCCTCCCCCGCAGAAGAAGATCAACGCCTACTTCAACACGGCCAGTTTAGCCCCTCCCACCGATTCATCCCAAAGCGCCATATAGGACGCTTTTGCAAAAGCGTAAATATACAACGCACATGGCACCCTTTAACGTGAAATGAGACGCAGATATATTTGGGCAGAAGGCGCCCCCTAGTGGTCTAACCCTTACCCTACACCATACCTAAACTTAACCATTAACCGAAGCGTCTCATTAAACGTTAAAGGGTGCCATGTGCGTTGGATATTTACGCTTTTGCAAAAGCGTCCTATATGGCGCTTTGGGATGAGAACGCGTTGGTATTACACGCATAGCTAAATAACATAGGCCTACCTCGTGATGAGAAACCTTTTTAAAAATTTAAAAAGCCAGTTCATGAACCCTTTAAAGGGATACTCCACCCAAAAATGAAAATTCTGTCATAATTTAGGCTACTCACCCTCAAGTTGTTGCAAACCCATATGAGTTTCTTTCTTCTACCGGACACAAAGCAAGATATTTTGAAGAACGATTGGAACTTTGGCACCATTGACTTCCATAGTTGAAAAAAAAAAATACTATGGAAGTCAATGGTGCCAAAGTTCCAATGGTTCTTCAAAATATTTTGCTTTGTGTTACAGGTTTGCAACAACTTGAGGGTGAGTAAATGATGACATCATTTTCATTTTTGGGTGGAGTATCCCTTTAAGGATATTACCAGAATTGAGCTGAAGAGATGCAGGTTAACAGGTGTGTGGAGGGAAAAAGTGAAATTGGCAAGACATGAAAGGGAAAATGGAATCAGACGGGTGATGCGGTGGCACACAGAAGAGGAAGTGTGAGGGCATGAAACATGCATTTCTTTCCTACCCTTAGATGCTAAATGAAAGCACACGACTCATATAAAGATGGAAAATCAGCACTAATGGCCTATTTCACAGGTTTTTCTCAGACTGCTTTATATCTGTCTGTAAGAGTCATTCCCGGCATGAGACTGTGTGTTTCAGTCAAATAAGAGCCATAAAATACTACTACTAAAAAAAAAATGTCAGGTTAATTTTGGCTATTGGTATGTGGAAGTTAACAGAGAACAGTTGGAACCTTTGCACAACCATTGATATTGCCTGCCTCTTCCAGTCATTTCGCTTATAGCATCACAATAACTTGTTTTATGTACAGTAGTACGAAGGATGTTTGTGTATGTCTCAGTATTATTTACCAGGTTGAATTCAGGTATAAATCTAACGTTGTTCCCCTTTCTCACAGAGGACAAGCCATGGCAGAATACCTCATCCGTCCCTTAGATCAACCTGACATCAATATAGCTGTTGTCCGAGGGGGGGTCCGCCACCTCCACGGACGCACTTCCTACTTTAATGTCTGTCACAGCTTTGAGAAAATATCATTAGGAGGAGCACAGGAATCAGAAAGTAGAGGTGAAGCTGAAAGATGTGGGAGGCTGTGAAGACGGGACCCTTCCATCTGTTCTGTGAAGCCGACGGTTTATTCCTCCCTCTGAAATCTCTCGCTTCTTTCCATCACAGGTTGTACCGCTAATAACTTCACAAGCTTGATGGATTAAGAGGTCTTTTTTTAAAGGATTTAGTGCACAAAACGCCTTTAGTTCAGTGCTGGTTCTCTAATGATTTATGTTGCAACGATGACAATAATAATACCAGTGTTTTTGCACAAAACATAAATCTAAAACACCCGTTAAGAGGACTAACACTCTGTCCTTGCCAGCGCAAGGAATCGTTTTGAAATGGAAATGAGCATATGGATATTTCGTCATGGCTCTTGTCAAGGTGGAGATGCCTTTTGCAATGCCTTTTAGAGAATCATTGGCACTTTAAGGTAGCTTTTATGCATTAGAGAAGGATTTATTACGATATGCGTGCAAGCGTTGGCCAGTGCAACGTGATCAGGCTAATAGAGTTATTGACACCCCTCCGTATGGCCACACTCTTTCAAGTGCCCATCAATCCATCCATCACTCCCCTTTAAAAAGGGATTTAGACAACCCAATGCATTTCATTAAGACTTGAAATTACTTTTGAAAACCGGGAGATAAATAAAGCCAGTCATGAAAGCAAATGCTAAGCAGACACTTTGAAGGCGAGAAGAAACACTTAAATCATTGTAATGCCGGCCCGAAAAAAAAAAAAAAAAAGCGGGAGCATGAAATATCCATTAGGTAAAACAAAATGAAAATGTGATTAGAGAAGTGTTCCCCAGCTGTAACGCCTCACTCTTCATCATGCTAAGAGATATCCACAAGCGCCAACCAATCAATACTGATACTCACACATGGACAAAAACAGTGAAAGCAGCAATACAGAGATTCAGTCCATCATTGCCACACAGGCATGTATAGAAACCTGTTCAGCATCAGAGTAACACAATAAAAAGGTTATTGTGACCATATCTCCCAATTGTAAGTTAGTTTCTCATAATCATGACTTCATAGCTCACATAGGGGTGTGCGATATATATAATCTGCGATAACATCGTGTTGTTGTTTGACATTATCCCTCACTTTACAAAAACGCATCTGGCTTCTCTTGTCTCAAGTGAGTTCCAATGAGATGGCTCTGTCCACATCTTATACTGTCTATGTGATTAACGAATAAATGACTCGCTGATTAAGACCGTCAAATGCTTCGTTCCTTCTCAGTTAAATAATATTATAAAGGACAGCATTCTGTTTGGTTTACATTTTAAGTTCCCACAGGAAATAAAATACAAATGAGATCTCTTCAAAATCTCAGTTGTTTCTCCAATACAGCGAGAACAAATAGAATCTTTTGCTTAATATTCCTTGCCTCTTCTAAGAAAAATTTCTAAGAAACAGCTCTAATGAAAGATCTCATTGAGGTTGTGATTCAGTGCGAAGGGTCTGATATTCATTGTTATTTGATTTGTTTTGTTTTTATTGAAGGGCGGGGTGGGGGGTCTTCATAAACAGCAAGAGAAAAACACACTTGTAATCTAATGCTTTGTCTCAATGTGTGATTCCGTAATTAGGGAAGCAGTGAATAATTAGAAAACGATACATAATTCATTGTTGACTCGGATTCATTAGTTGGAATCACATTAATGAATGTTTCATAAGTGGATGGTTCTCATTTGGAAGGTGGGGAGAAGTTTGGCGGGGCTGGTTTTTGCTAAAAGCGCATGAAGTTCCCTTCAGGATGACTATGCAGATGAGCTGAGCAGTTGTTCAACCAGGGACAAACCAACTGGGAGCAACAAACAATCCTGCTGTGAGGTATGGAGATTAGACTTGATTTGCTGGAGAAGTCAAGAGTTTAATTCATATTTGCTTTCAAAACAAATAACACAAGAAATCTGTAAATCCTTAAGGGTGCCATGAAGTTACGATTTGCTTCTCTTTCCGACTTTCCAAAAATGTTTTGTGCGAACTCTGAATGAATGAGTGCATGTTTCTGGGCATGTAGTCTTGTGCAGCCAGAACTTTTTCCATGTTTATTCAAAATGTGGTTTTAACCAGCTATGAAAAAGACATCTAAAACTATAAAATGAGCAACACATACACCCCCACACATAGGTTCGCTAACTTTGTGGGGGCTCTCCATTGATGCAATGGTTTTTATACTGGATAAACTATTTTGTCTCTTTACACTAACCCTACACTATTAGAAGAAAAGGTTCTATCAGCACTACGTATTTGGGACCCCTAAAAGGTTTTAAACACTCTTAAAAAAGTGTTCCTCTGGGTTCTATATAGAACCCTGGGGTTTCGTACTTGGCCAATAGAAACTTTTACTAAAAAAAGATGGTTCTATATAGAACCATTTTGGAGTTCCATATATGAAGCAGGGGATGGAACCATTTCTGGTTCTAAATAGAACCATTTCTTTTAAGAGTGTACCCATCAAACAGAACCTTCTGCATTTTTAAATTGTTTTACAAAAAAAATATATAATTTATTATGTTTAGTAACTCATTTCCCTCGTGTCGTGTGTGTATGTGATCTCAGGTCCTTGGGGACGTTTGGTCCCCACAATGTAACATATAAACCTAAAAAAAAAAACAAGCTAGGCTATGTCTTCTTAGTTTTGAATACTTTTGAGCAGTACAGTGTGTTGTGTGTGAGAGCTCAGATTTTAGTCAGGGTTCTGATAATGATTTGTCATAGCTTTTTTGTTGTCAGCATGAACTAAAATCAGCTTGTTTGTGGACTCTTGGTGTTTCCGATGATTAGGAAAAGAGTCATAGTGTAAAGTTTTGGCACTTTTTTGGGGAACAAATGTGACGCTGCACACCAAGCTCATCTGTTTTAGAGGCTATAGGTCAATTACTGTTCAGTTGTTCTAAATAAACCCTAACTTCTTTGACATCAGACTTGGTATAAAGAAGCCTTGCATAACTCATTTTGGGCTGTGTGTACTATTGAGTTGTTTTAGTTTTAGTTGGGTAAAAATAAATTAGTCCTACAAACAACAATGTTTTTTTCTCCGTAAATAATTTGGTCCAACTTTATATTCGTGTCCATCGGCCAACCATAGATTATGTATTGATATGATGATGATTTGTATTTATGTATATATATTTTTCCCATTTACTGTCAGACTCTTCTTCATTGTGCCATGTGCCTGTACTGTTTTACTCAGGAAATTCAGCCATCGGTATCTAAGTCTCACAGGAACTGTGCAATCAATGCTGTCCCTCAGTTCCCATTCTTTCTGCATTGTGCAGCCTGCCTACAAAAATAATTCGACACATGGTTTACATATAAAACGTGTCCTTCAGTCTGTGGCCTATTCAAAACCAGATGGGCAGCATTGACCTGAGAGCGCTTGTTTACCTTGCTTAAATAGTTTTATCTTCTCTTCGGAACAGACCAGATACCTTCTCCATGGTTTTACTGTCAGTATGTGTTAATTAGTCTATATTAGATTGTGTGTCTCTGTAAAAACGCTAAATGAAAAGACAGTTGGTAAACTCCCAAATGAGCATCTGGCATCTACAGTTCACATACTAGATGAGTGAATTAATTTAGCCACTTTGTTTTGAAAGTTCACTTAATTGTTGAAATAACATGTATTCCAAGGGCTTGATAGGAGGACAAATATGTCCATGAATTTAAAGGGATGAGGGTAAGAATCCTTGAGTTATTCCCAATAATTGCTGCAAATTTCAATAATTAAACTGCAAAAGTTTGACTGCAAAACTTTTAAAGCACAACACTGCCAAGAAAACGGTTGTCATCCCTTATTTAACTTTTCATGCTAGTTAAATTTATAATGTTAATTAACACTTTATAATTTTTTATTTATTTTCTGTTATTGACTGAGATCACCAGTGTTGGAGGAGCTTTTATTTAAAGTAGTTAAGAGTTGAGAATAATGTTAAGAATTAGCTACCTTTCACTTCATAAAATAAATCCATCCAACCAACCACATCATCCCAATGAACACCATTCGCTTTCAGCTAGTTAACGCTTTAAGCTAGTGAACACTGAATATCACATCAGGGGGCGTATTTACAAAGAATTTTATCTTACTAGTACTCCTAAATCGCACTAAAATATTTTAACTAGGAGTTTTCTCTTAAAAGTTATTCACAACGCCTTTCTTACCTACTCTTAGTAAGGAAAAATGACAACTCCTATATAAGAGTGAGTCTTCGTTGCTATAAATGACGTCAATTCGCATGCACGAGCTTCCTCGCAATAATCATGGTGATTGGTTGTTAGATGACAGGGCCATCATGCAGAACATAACACAGACGCAACAAATCATGGAATTACGACATTTAAATGTGTCTGTGTCCTACACAAAATAATAATAGTAATGTCATCTAAATGCATATATAAAGACATGTTTGTGCAGGCCGCAGTGAAGTGTACTTCTAAAATGGCAGAGAGAGAGAAAAGTCGTGAATTCAATTAAAATAAATCAAGGTAGCCTAATACCCTAATGCAAACCGCCACTTGCCTAATAATGAAAATACGACACTTGCATTAACGTTTGCTTGGTAAATTGACATCCTGTTAGCCTAAATAGACCACTTAAAGCAATGTTGCTCCTATTGAAATAATGTAATAGTTGAATGACGGTGGATTATGAACTCGCCAAAATGGAAAAGAAAGCCCACTGGACGAAAGAGTTATGCTACTACTGCTGGCCTAGTTGGTGCTGAAAAAAACAACAACAACATAAAAAAAGGGAAATTCGGCACTGGGATATCAAGCAAAACTAAGCGTGAGACATGGGAGAGGATTTGTTTGCAGATGAATGCAGCATTCCCGCTTATGTCGCGGACCCTGAGGCGGTGATATGCGCTACAATCCTTTGTGAATAGGTCTTAGTGAGTTAGGAGTCCTCTCAACTTCTTTTAAGCTGTCCCAGACTTAAGTGCTACTTTTGGGGCTAAAATGCTTTGTGAATTACTCTTAGTGAAAAACATTAGGAGTCCTAAAGTTAGGAGTGACACGCCCATTATTTTTCAGGAGTTGCCCCTAAATTTGCCTGTAGGAGCTACTTTTAGCCTATTCTTTGTGAATACGGCCCCAGGTCATTTAAATAGTCTACGGTGACTTTGTAACAATAGCTATGAAGAAATGGCGAGTCATTTAAAATGATTAAGTTCGCATTATTTCAAGGAAATCATTTGTTAAAGAAGTCCCTAAATGGTGAAGGTAATTCTCTGAGGTCATTCTTGGATTCGTACACCGGACTCAGAGCCAAGGTCCATATTAGCGTCCGGGAGTTCACGGCTAAATTTACAACGCTGCTACTCAGAGCAATCTGTTAATTTTCCTCATTTTATATTTCCAATTAGGTGAGCTGGAAACGGGAATGATTGCCCCCGTCTCTACCCTTTACCTTCAGATCTGACAATTGGAGAAGAAATGACTGAACGGGGCCATGTGAGATCACGTTCTGTAAATGACAGTCTGAACGTTAGCTTGAATGATTAGGTGACAAAAGCCAGACGAGAGTCCAGGCTCAGTGACAGATGCAGACATCAGAAATTACCTCAAGATGAACCAATCCCTCCATCTTCCCCCCCACCTCTTCTTCCCCTTCAAGGTTATGGTACCTCAGCTTCAGATTGGTATGTGAGAGCTTGGTGAGTTGACCTCCACATCTCCTTTGCTTCTCTCATCAGAAAGCATTCTGTGTGTGTATTGTAAGCTATTTTGTTTGCTCTAGTGGGATTGTGGATAAAGCTTTACTGTATACCCACTATCTAAAGATGCAGGGATATTGTTGGAATATTATTGATTGCATGATATTCATGAGTTACCTGCTTCCCGCTTGAGCTTGCTATGCGGTCTTACATTTCTGCAATATTCTATGGACAAATGAATAATGATCGAATGCCAGAGATCCAGCAAGGATTTATCACACAAATGAGGCCTATTATAGATTCTAGTCATGCGGCTAACACTTGTTAGAGGGGCGAGGCAGATTTGCTGAGCGCATATTTCCTTCTTAATACTTTTCACATTATATGCTATTTGCATCTGAAAAACTTAATATGTATGTAGAAGTTCTGTTAATAGAAAAGGTATATTGTTTGACGTAATAAAGTGGATCCATTTTAAATATATCAAATTCGCCTCTCTCACTTTCAGTTTTTCTCTCTGTGAGAGAAACATCATCAAGTTAAGCGGCTCATCTCTTGACCTTGGCTGTCGGAGCAGTGAATGGTCAGGCTGTAATATTTGATTCGGGGGACCGTAGAATGGGACAGACTAATCTAAATGATGTAAGCCATGGATTTTTCACAGTTTTATCCCATGAAGGCTGAGAGAAATACAGAGCTCTTCTCCTGAGCCTTCTCCAACACAAATAAAGTGCCTGTAAAGAGCCAAATCACAAACACTTTGCATCCTCAATGAATGCTTGATTACCATGAATCTGCACATAATGTGCGCTGTAACATGCTTAAAAGTCACTTATTGTGAAGAACACTATTGCTAATGACTTGCAATATGAAGACAGTGGTTAATTCCTTAATAATGACCGTGTACTGATGTGAATGACTTACAGTATTTGTGTGGTTTGATTGGTTTTGATTGTTTCGATGGTTCAGAATAGCACACTGTGCTAAGAAATGTGGTTCATCATAATGAAATTATTTTAATTCCCAGCACTAGATAATTCATTAAATTAGTTAGGCTACCTTTGGCCTGCTGTAGAGGAAAAGCAAACATAATCAAGTTCCCTCTTCTGCTTTGAGTGAAATGACACTTTTTTTCTGGTGTCAGAGTGACATTATTATGTGATTATATAATTATACAGTTGTCTTTTTAAGGTCAGTCCAATTACATTGTGGGGAAAAAAGATGCGTGATGCTTCCAACAACTGCTGGAGCTACAGTGCATGGTCAAAAATTGGCAAATTCACAAATGCTGTCAAAAATGAAGTGCAGAGCTGTCACATAAGTAAAATGATTGTCTTTAAACAGCTGTGCTTTCAGACTTGCCTTTATGAGAGTCTAATTAAAGTCTCCAGGTTTTTAGAGGAAAATCATAAGTCACATTTTGAGCCAAATTTCAGACTTTTTTAATGAAAACATGATTCGCCATTCTAAAGTAGCACGTAAAATGGGATTTGAATAGATCACAAAGGTATTGCAAACATTTTTCAGTAAAGTGAAGGAAAATATGTCAACATTGATACAGATGATTTAGATACAGAGCCTTTCGTTACAAGACTTTTGCCATATTTCAATAAACGCATGACTGTTCGTATGTATTTTATGTAAAAAGCAGTTTTACCACACATGCTTTTACTGACATATGCATAGACACTAAACATTTTTTTTCCTTCCGTACACAAAATTGCATTGTATTTAAAAGCATAGTTCACCCAAATCTTTCAAGTCATTTACTCACCCTCAAGTTGTCCAAAGCCTGAATGAATTTCTTTCTTCTCGTTTGACGAATGTCAGTTGATTGATATCCCTTTTAATTTGAATAGTCACCTTTACCGTAAGCACGTTTACCCATTTATCAGCACTGTCAAAATGTTTTAAACAATTGTCTTGTTACAACTAGTGAAGTTATTGTAAATAGTCAACGCATTCTCTTCCCAAGGTGGCACATACGGCACTTTTGCCAAAGCGTAGACATCCAACGCACATGGCAGCCTTTAGCGTCAATATAACACGCACAGAGTATGGGTAGGTTTAGGTCTGGGGTAGGGTTAGGGTAGACCACTAGGAGGCACCTTCTGCCCCATATATATCTGCATCTCATATTGACGCTAAAGGGTGCCATGTGCATTGGATGTCTATGCTTTGGCAAAAGTATCGGATATGTTGCCTTGGGATGAGAACAGGCTGAAATAGCAAAGCTATTCGATTGAAAAAGTAGTTATTTGCAAGTCATGTCTGGTAATTTCTGGCACTGTTTAGAACGAAATCTAGTGTAGTACAAATGCGAATGAATCACTCTTTTGAATTGTTTCCTTTTATTGAATTAGTGATTTGGTTTAGATTGACAGGTTCAGTTGCAATCACGCAAAATTGTAATTTTTAGTATAGCATATCTTTATTTTATTCTTTATATTCTCTGAAAGCTGACAAATTCTACAATCAGGGCACCGAAAGGTTTCTTATGCACACACCACAGAGAAGGAAACTTGCTTTAGGAAGAAACCCAATATTTCTGTTGACATACGTAATATGCCACTGAATAATTCCCTGCAATTTATACAAAATGTAACCATAATGAAATTAAAATACAGTACAAACATACTATAAAAACATTTTTTTAAGGCAATTCTGAAATATATATATATATCCATCTGCTACCTGTTGAGTGTTTATATGCACTTTCATGTCAGTGCTTGTGTTTCATCACTTCGAGATATCCCTGGGATCCTTCATTCTGGTTGCAGCATCACTTTGGAAAGCCTGTTGCTTTTTATAGCCTCCAATTTCCATGTATTTTAACACACGTGACCTCGGCTGAACACTTCACTCTCTTGTTGCGTGTGAAGGGTCATTTATGCTCATTAGTTCAAAATAGAACTCATAGATCACAGTAGTGCTTTGCATGTTTCCTCATTTCAGGGACCAAAGATCCATGCAAAAAAAAAAAAAAAAATCACTTTGAACATGCAGATAAGGTTGTGTTGATCCTTTATTAAACTCTTTTTTTTTTCCCCCCGTTCGTATCTTGAAAGGCCTCCTGGATAACCGAGAGACTAAGAAAGTGGCTGTAGGGTGATGTGCTGCTTTTTAAAATGTGCTTGTTCAGACCAGTTTAAATTCTATGAGGCGGTTATATACGAGTCACTGGCTGTTTGTCTCTGAACAATATAATTGACATTCTGAATGCTAATGATACTATATTAGTTGCAGATTGCACTCACATTCCGTCTGTCATGAAGGAATCTATTATAATAGTATTAGTGTAGTAAAGTAGTCTGCCTCATTGAAAAAATACTCTGGGAAGCCTGTTTATAAGAAATCAACTTGGCAGTGACAAGCACAGATTTCTTTATCCTTCCACTCAGTGGATTGAAGCCGTTTGAAAAATAGCTTCCCTCTCAGAGATATCTGTTCCACCCGTCTTAGCTATCAGATTTGTTAGCTCTCATTTTGGCATACATCCTAATTCTGTTTCAGTTTTCAGGCTATGAATCAGCTCATCGTTTTTCCTTCATTTCTCATTAAATAATCTACAATAGTTCACCTAAAAATGAGAGATTCTGTCCTCATTTCCTCACCCACATGCTATTCAAACCCTTTATGTTTTTCTTTCTGCTATTGCAGGATGTTCACGCTGCTCTTTTATAGTAAATGTTAACCAGAATTTTTTTTTTTCTTATGCTCTGTATTGTGCATATTTTTTCTTAATATGTGCATATTCTTGATGGACTTCCAACCAGAGGCCTCATTTATAAAACATGTGTACGCAAAATTTGATCTTAGAGTGTTTGTATACTAAATCCCATGTCAACGTTCATATTTATAAAAATATCTGACATGGAAACCACGTCAGGTTTTGAGGAGGTGTGTGCACTTTTCCTTGTGGCGGAGAGGTATTTGGAAATCTAAGCAATTCTTGACACTCGCCATTCTCAAGTAAAGGATTTGGACGTTGACTGCTGCTCTTTTATATGTTAATGGTGTCATTTAGAGGGCGTTTTCAAGTCGGAGATCTGAAACCATTCAGCTGCGCACATTTTCAAGATAACTTACGATTCTCACCTGGAAGAGAGGCGTAGACGTTTTATTTTTATGTTTTGCATACGTTCGTTCTTTATAAAATATAAAATTGTAAAATTGTTCGCAACATTTTATAAATGAGGCCCCTGGTGTG
The DNA here is from genome assembly GCF_988280905.1 of Pimephales promelas. NCBI lineage: Eukaryota > Metazoa > Chordata > Actinopteri > Cypriniformes > Leuciscidae > Pimephales > Pimephales promelas. Next base: position 22,171,492 of record NC_142773.1, read on the forward strand.
ACATGTCTTCACATTCCGTGTTTAAAGCTGACCTATTATGCAAAATTCATTTTTACATTGTCGTTTGAACATGGATGCGTCAAAACGTAATCTCACTATTGGCCAGCATCACACTTGTGACCAGCGTCGGCCAATAGTGAGCCTATGTTCTGACGTAGCGCTGCGCAGTTACACTATGTGAACTCACTCAGAGGCCCACATAGAAGAAATCAAAAAGTCATTGTTTTTTTTTTGTTTTGTTTTTTTGCGCACAAAAAGTTATCTCGTCGCTTGATAAACTTAAAGGGATAGTTCACTTTGAAATTAATTTTTGATATGTTTTAGCTTACCTCAAGGGCATCCAAGATGTAGGTGTCTTTGTTTTCACAGTATTTTCAATTTTGATATTTTTAGGTCAAACCGTTCTTGTCTGTCAGTCATATAATGGAGGTATTTGGGGTCTCCATTCCATTACTTAGGCCATCAATGTGTACTTACATTTACGAGTCATAAAATCATGTTCAATTTGGGCTTCTCTGTGCATGCTCTTTGAGAAGGACCCCCTATACCTCCGTTATATGACTGACAGACAACAACGGTTTGACCTAAAGATATCAAAATTAAAAAGACGCCCACATCTTGGATGCCCTTGAGGTAAAACATATCAAAAAATAATTTTAAAGTGAACTATTCCTTTAGAGTTGAGCCACTGTTGTATGTTTTTACTAAGTTTCTGGGCCGGCAGGTTTTAATTACAATAGAAGCCTATTGAGGAGTAAAGCAGATCTCAGATTTAATCAAAAATATCTTAATTTGTGTTGCGAAGGTGAACGAAAGTCTTACAGGGTCGGAACAACATGAGGATGAGTAATTAATGACAGAATTTTCATTTTTGGGTGAACTAAACCTTGAATATCTGCAGCGTGCTTTCTATATAATCATTGAGAATAAGTGAAACTGTCACACTGACGAAGACAAAGAGCCAAAACTTTTGTCAATATCTCCTGTCAATAATAATATTGCAGACCTTTGCATTTTTGATTTGATATGTCTCCACACCTAATAAGCTGGGAGAGCACAGTGAGCGTATTGATTGATGCGAGATAGTCTTAACATTAAACATCTCATTTTGTGTTCAATGAGAGAGAAAAGATCAAAGTTTGGCTACAACATGGGGGCATTAAAACGACGACTGTTTTGTTTTTTTTAAACTGTAAGGTTAACTATATGCTTTTAAAATATTCCCACGTGAAAGTGAGCCTGTCAGCGGCCTCCTGTCGTTGTCAGCACTCTGATGCCTAATAAAATACAAATCCATGAAATTTCGTGTCTGAATATAAATCTATGATGTGTTTCCACTATGTTGAAGGTTACAGTATTCTTGCATTGCTATTCCGGAGACGTGATTGCAGTATGCAGCAAGGTGGAGGGAACATCCCAAGAGGAGCGCAAGAGGCCTTCTTACTCTTGTTCTCCATTGAATTAGCACTAACTCACTTTGACTTTGAAGAAAAAACAACAATTGATCTGTGCATCAGGGGCCCGGTGAGGGAGAGAAAAGATTCCTGGAGGAGGGCAATGACTCGCTGAGACAGATCAAAGCCGAGCCGGGTAAGCGATCAGAACTTCTTCTTAATCAGGAGAAATAGAACAGCTGTAACATTGTATTTTCTTAAACTGCTCCTTGAATCTTCCCCAATCGCCTCCTAAATTCAACTTAGATTACTCTAAAATGTGAGATATTTGGATTTGGAGATTGCAAAAGCCACACAAGTTCAAATGTTTCTCATTAAAGTTTCTTTCCATCACTGCAGTAACTCTGAATCATTTTGTTTGCATATTGATTTTTCTTCAGATCTATAGAGAACGTCTGAGTTATTGCTTATGTTCGCATCTAATGTGTTTGCTCTGCCATTTATGTGCTTGTCAAAAGCTAAGTGAACCAGAGAAAAGCTTTAGTTTGGCATGCTCAATAAGACCAGCGTGACATCGAGCGGCTTTAAAAAAATGTAACTCTCATACTTGGCAGGCATCCACTGTATTGCTGTAAAACTCATTTTAAGATTACTTACTGTAAGAGGAATCTGTTAATCTGATGAGCAAGAGAATGCTTTTGAAAGCCGCCATTCCTCACTCGAAAAGATTTTTAGCAATTATAACACTGCTCAGCACAACAAATGAACCATGTATGTAATATAATACAACATTATGGAAAAGACCTGGGTGCAGCGGTTTCTTTTGCTTGTATTTATTCTCCATCATTAGCGAGATGTGTTCTCTGCGTCTGACAATTTTTTATGCCCTGTGTTTGCTAAAGTAAGATAAGGGTGGGCTTTTATATACAGCTCAGGGTCTCTTTACGAGGATTGCTTTTTTATAGAGAGGCTGGTGTGGATTATGCCATCACACAATGGTAAAAGAAAAGCACATGGGAACCCAGACGGTTGACATTCAACTGCCATTCAGTTTTTACTGATTTGGACTCTCAATTGCGGATTGAGGTAATTGAAGGTCTTAGAATGTCTTTAAAGAATAATGGGTTGCTTTTCACCGATAAGAACATTATGAAGTACTAGCCTTGATGGCTTGAATTTAAGTGGATAGTTCACCCCAAAATGAAAGGTCTGTCATCTAATCTACTTGCATATCTGTCTGTTCCTCATACAGAACAGGGATCTTCAAACCTTTTCAGGCCAAGACCACCTTGGAGAAAAGCAGTGAGTGAAGCATTTTAAGATTAGTTTTGTGCCATATTCATCTATGTATGCACCTTCACCGTAAAAAGTGATCAGTTGACTTAATAAAAAAAGTGAGGAAACCATTTGCCTTAAAACTGTCAAGTAAATAAACTTCAAAGTTATGTGGAATTGTCAAGTTTATTACTTCATTTTAAGACAACCGGTTTTCTCACTTTTTTAAGTTAAGTCAACCAGTTTGGTTATCGACATTCTTCAAAATCTATGTGTGTGTGTTTGCGCGAGTGTGTGTGTGTGTGTGTGTGTGTGTGTGTGTGCATGCGCCTGTGTTTCGCAGAAAAACAAAGAAATGCATACCAGTTTGGAATGACATGAAGGTGAGTAAATGATGAATACACTGTCCCATGGATAAAAAATCTCTTTAAAGCATGTTGATTTTTTTTATTTTTCCCCCTCAAAAATTAGTGTGAGATTAAATAATATATTGGTGCACAAGTCACATGGCCACTTCTTTTGTCCTTTGAGAAACTTGACAGGTCATGTTCTTCTTTTGTTGTATTATATAATAGGATAAGAGGATGGTGACCCTAAGACAAAACATGTAACACTATAAAATAAGAAAAAAATCCTTTTGTGATCCTCAGACGCTAATTCACATGGGATTTAAGTGACATGTCGGTGAGTTTATGATTTTTATTTTCATTTTTAGGTGAACTGTACTATGCTTTAAGTTCTTCATTTAGCTTTCAAAGCTAAATAAATGTATTCATTACTCTCCCCCTCGTGTGGCATTAACAACGATTTGACAAAACGTCCTTTCTACACATGTTCCCCTGCGAGCGAGCATGCCAGTCTACAGTCTCATGCTGGTTTTTATTTGTTCTTATCATGTTCCTGTCTGTCCAAAGCAGAACTCCTTTCACGGCCCATGTAGGGCATTAAAGGGCAGGACGTGCGTGTCTTTGAAGGTTTCAGATAGGATAGGGGATGTGTGAAGAGAACTGTACCCTACTGAGAGTGTGTGTGGTCTTGGCTTCAAAGGAAGGGCGTACTGACCTTTTCGTCACATCAGAGGGGAATAGCATAACCCGACTGCTGTCCTCTCCACAGTGCCTCTGATAGCAGCCACACGAAACGCACATACACCCTCAGATTACTCATGTTGCACTGGAAACCAAGTTTTTTTTATTTATTTTTTTTTTTATTGCACAGGCATTTCAATCACTTCAATATATATTATTGAGATCTTATTAGTAATATTGAATGAAAAAAACACACACATATATATATTAATATTATAATTAATATCTGAATATAAAATTCTGTATTAGCGCACATACATTTTTGTATGATTCTGTTGACACTGAAACACCATCTAAGGATCATGCAATTTTTTATTCATTCTAGTAATTCAATATTAATTTGATTGTTAAAAACTTAAAAACTTTGATATATTATATAGAGAAAACATGGACATCACATCACTGTAAGCGATGTGGTTACACCCACTGAATGGCAGCATTGGTGTTAAGTTTGAATGCTGCGAAAAACACATAAAAACATCTAAAATGGGATAGTATATGGTGGTGAAGGAAACAAATATGAGATGGGAGAAAAAATGATCTATCGATGCTTTTGCGTTCTCTCACAAAATGTTGAGAAGGTGTTGCAAGGTTTCTTGAGGGGACACACAACTTTTGCAAGTGAACATAGAAACATAGAAATATATTTTTTTCCTCCCATCTCATATATTTTACATCACCACGTCCCTTTAGAGGCTCCATAGTACATCACAAGAATAAATTAGATTTTATTTTTAAATATTAAAGCAGCACTATGCAGTTTTTTTTTTTTACCTTAACTGAATAGCTTCGGGCGTTATTGCAACCCGGTGCCGTATACATGCGGTGTTCAGGGCGCATACAATGCAGACTGCCGACAGTTCAACAGGGCGCAGCTCTTAAAGGGGCCACACCTTATTTCCACTCGCTACAGCTTCCATCCTACTGAACAGTTACCGGTATACAGGGGGAGGGGATCAGGCCTTGAGTGCAGAGACATCTCTGCATGAGTGCTATTTACGACAATATAAGTACTCCACAGCGACTCTAGGGGTCACAGTTTGACAAAAATGGAAATCCTGCATAGTGCGGTTTTAATTGTTTAAATTTTGACATGTGTGATCAAATATATATATATATATATATATATATATATATTGGTAACACTTTATAATAACTACACGCTAATAATCATTAATTAAGTATGAGTAAACAGTTAATTCATCGTTCATAAAGTATTAATAGACTTTAATAAGCAGTTTATAAATACAGCTATAAATGCTTTCTTCTTGATTCAAAAGCATATCAATAATTTGTTTAATAATTGTATTTTCATCCTTTAGTAATGATCAGTTTATCATTTCTAAATGAACAATTGCATTTTTATAAACCAGTTATAACAGAGTTTTCAGTGGTTCATAAGATTACTTAGAGCGTGTAAGTAAATGATTAATAAACTATTTAAATGTACATTCATACATCTTATTATTCAGACATATAGTGATGGTTACTTAGTGTGTTAATAAATGCTTTATTAACATGTATTTATGCTGTAATTCAGGGTTAAGTCGGGTAGATATAAAGCATTTAGTAGTGCTCAGTTAACCATGTGTGTGAGCTCATCTAAAGTGAGGACTATTCATGCCTTATAAAGCATTTATAAAGGCGATTTAAAGGCTGTAAATATTTCTATGTTCTGTATCACTGTGTTGTGTTTGGTATATTTCACAGTTTAGAAGATTGATGCGCCATTAAATCTCCTTTATAAATGATTTATAAGGCATGAATAGTCCTCACTTTAGATGAGTTCACAAAATAGTTAACTGACCACTACTAAATGCTTTGTAGCTACCTGTATTTACTACATTTACTTACACTTTCTAAGTGATCTTATGAATGACTGACAACTCTTAAACAACTGGTTTGTAAATGTTACAAATACTTCATTTAGAAATTATTATTTGATTGTTATCAAAGTATGAAAATACAATTATTAAACGTATTATAGATATACTTATAAATCAAGAAAAGGGCATTTATAGTTGTATTTATAAACTGCTTATTAATGTCTATTAAAGCTTTATAAATGATGAATTAACTATTTACTTATGCTTAACAAATGATTAATAGCATGCAGTTATTATAAAGTGTTTCCATATTTTTAATTATTTTGCTTTCCATAATAGTTTTGTGAACAGATCACAATCTATGATGAGGCTATTCATAAATAGGCATGTTTCCAAATTGGATTGCAAAAAAGATTGCAGGTTTTTAGAACTTGCTTCTCTTTCTTTTCAAGCTTAAAAAAAAAAAAAACTAAAGAGAAGACATCTTCACTATCCAACTTCACAACAATTTTCATCTTGAAGAAAATGCTTCTTCTATTAGTATTATTCTTTCTTGAAGAAAAGTGTTCTTCTTTCTTTTAACTTCACATAATCTTATTTTATAAAGCCCCTGGATCAGTCGAAGCCTTGACAGAAATCTCACATTTTTCTTATTTCCTGTTTTCTGTATTCTACATCTCACTATTGTGTTGTTTCTCAGCAGGCGTTTTCCCTCTATAAACAAAATGTATTATTTAAGTTGTGGTGCTTTGTTCACAAAGTGTGAGTTATGACTGTCATAAATCTGGATGTCATAAAGGATAGCTTGTTGGACGACTGAAAATGTTTACGTATGTCTTGTTGCCTAGAAACTGGCAACAATGTTTTGAAGTACACAACAAAATCAGTATATCTAAAGTGGATAATCTCCCATGAATGCATGCACATAAAAAATTAACACCCTCCTGTTAATGCATTCACCTTGACGTGCTTCATCTTATCAGTGATGTTGCTGAGAATGCAGATTGTACAAGATTGTAGATCCTATCCTATTTCCTAATGCCATACGATATATTATTCTTTTGTTCTCTTTAAGTGAATGGCACAATGACAATGCAGCAACATCCAGATAACCAGCACATAAATGTTGTGATGATAATAGCTGATCAGTGAAGCTGTTATCTAGAAATCACGTCAGTGACATTGATGGAGCCCTAAATACATCTATCACTCTTTCATTCTGTCTGTTCAGGTCCTGTGGTTCATATTTTTTCTGTGAATGTCACTGTCCCCTGAAGTCTTCTCCCCAAGTCAATAACTTTTGCTAGTGTGTGGCCGGTTGCCCTCCCACCTGGTCTGGTTTGTGTTATACTCACGCTGAAGCTTCTGTCCTGAGGGATAAAGCTTGTGAAAATCCAATATTGCAGTTATTGTTGTGTGGGCTCAGCGTGATTGAATGGACTAGAGGAGGAATGGGTCACTTCACGTGACAGAATGAGGCTGGAAAGACAGATGGAGAGGTGCAACGGGAAATAGTGAGGCAGATAAAGTTTGGTGCAGATCTGTGTTGACTGAATTCACAGATTAGTACAAAGCCCAGCCAGGCACTTGCACTTTTTTTTTTGGCTCAGCCAGCAGTAAACTACACCGAATGAATCCGGTATCAGACAATGATGTACTTTTGGAATGTGCAGGATGAGAATCCAGTAAAATGACTTTTTAGTTTGTGAGTTAGACCGTTAGTTATGTAGTTGAGTAAAGTGTCTGACAATGTAAACGAGTGCCAGTATAAGTTGCTTAAAGGGATGCACTTTTTTTTTTTTTGGAAATAGGCTCATTTTACCACTCCCCCAGAGTTAAACTGTTGAGTTTTACCGTTTTCGAATGTATTCAGCTGATTTTTTGATATTTAGAAGAATATCAGTAACCAGACAGTTTCTGGTCTTTTTGACTTCCATAGTATATATTTTTTCCTACTATGGAAGTCAATGAGACCAGAAACTGTCTGGTTACTGATACTGTATTCTACTAAATATCAAAAAATCGGCTGAATGGATTCGAAAACGGTAAAACTCGACTGTTTAACTCTGGGGCAGTGGTAAAATGAGCATGTTTCCAAAAAAAGTGGAGTATCCCTTTAATTAGATAATATTTACATTCATTCATTTAGCAGATGCTTTATCCAAAGCGACTCACAATTGAGAACAACAAAAGTAGTGAAACTAACAGTAGGACAACAATATGCAAGTGCTATGACCCCTTTTAGGTTCACCTAACACAATTCCATTAATTTTTAGTATTATTTATTTATTTATTTATTTATTTGTTAACCCCTTCAGACCTGAATTATGTTTCAAGTTTCTGAAAAATATAAAAGTACATTTTCCCAGCTCATGAGGCTTCTATAAATGAAAACAAATGAAAATTTTTTTTTTATATGATGGCTTTCATTGTGATTTTTTTTGTCCATTCCAATGGACATCAGGTCAAAACAGGTGTACTTCCGAAAAATGTACCAACATAAAATAAATTAATAAACATAAAATTTGTTGGTCTATACTTTAAGCTTTTTCTCAAGGTCAAAAAAATTCCAGCAGTATACCATTTCAACTATAATTTTGAGGTTTTTGTTTTACAGATTGCACATTGTTTGTAACAAACTAAATATCTTCGAATCAATCAATCTGGTCATTTTCTGTGTGCATCTTTCTTTTTTTAGATCAAAAACTTGAACATTATAACATTACAACTTTAATCATAAGGTTTTTCCTTTATATATTGCACATTTGTTGATTCATAACAAAATAAACCTAGGAATCAATCAATGCATTCATGTTAGAGTCATTTCCGGTGTGCATCCTGTGTTTTCTTGTATTTTTACAGTACTGGCAGGACGGTTGCCAGCAAGTCACTGTATTTCGATTTCCAGTACCTAGTGTAATTCCCTTTACAGTGCACAAGATCAGTAATGCAAACTACAAAATAGTACTTTACTGTATTTTTACTGTATTTCGTAATTTCGCAATTTGATTACTGCTGTAATCAATTATACGGCATTGTACTGTAATATATATTGATACATTACTGCTAAATATTATTGTAATTTTCTAAATAGTTACTAATAATGATAATTTTATATTATAATAATATCATATAGTTATTTGGAAAATATATAGGAAAACAAAATACTATTGAAGTCAATGGCCACTGTCAGCTGTTCGTTACCGACATTCTTTATAATACCTATTTTGTGTTCAGCAGAATAAAAATGGTATGAAACTCATACAGGTTGGGAACAACATGAGAGTGAGTAAGTGATGACAAATATAATTTGTGGGTGAACTATACCTTTAAAGGGATAGTTCACCCAAAAATTTTAATTACCCCATGATTTAACCTGGCCTCTCACCCTGGCCTCTAGCCATCCTAGGTGTATATTACATTCTCTCAGATGAAAACAATCAGAGTTATATTAAACAATGTTCTGACCCTTCCAAGCTTTATATTGGCTGTAAATGGTTGTTTTTGTTTTGAAAGTCCATAAAAGTGCATCTATCCATGATACAAGTGCATCTAGCCTTCATAAAAGTTCATCTATCCATGATAAAAGTAGATCTATGCATCATAAAAGTGCATCTATCTATAAAAATATATATATTAATATAAAATATTAAAAATATTAATATTTAAGTTGTGCTTTAGATTTAAGTCAAATCCATGCGTTCTTTTGGCCAGAAGTTATTTTACTATATAAAGTTTTAAATATGGATATTTTTCTTACATCTTCATCTTCCTCGTTACTCCACATAAAGTCAACATCTGAGATATTTTCATCAGCTATATGTTCAAGCACTTCAGAACTAAATATTCTGCACATGAAAAAAATTCAAAAATGTATCGGTACTGTGATATTATTTTTTTTTTATAAAAGAAATTTCAATCAGCATTACTGAAAATGTGACTTCAGTAACAGGCTTTCAAACCTACTGTCCATTCTAATGGACAGACACATTTAAAAAAATCCTGATTTAAAATCTGCAATTCTAAAGTCGATTTTTAACTTTAATTAATAAGTTCAATCTTTCTATTTTACATACAAACCATGAAATACTGGAAAAAATATATACAAAATGTAAATATAACTTAGAAAATGTTGCTTGCTTCTGTGTTTGGAGTGAAGTGCTGACATGCTTCTCTTCAATGTAGTGTTTTTTATATATAATTACCACATGCAGAGCTTTTCTGGCATTTGATTGGATGACAAACGTCCAATCTCATGGACTGCAGGCTTTAAACTAGGTGAAATGCTCCAGAAGTTAAAAAAAAGGGGGCTGACATGTGATGTCCATTGTAATGGACACAGGGTCTGAATGGGTTATATAGAATAGAAAATAAAGAGTTAGTGTTACTGGATCAAGTGCTGCCGAAAAGGATGCGTCTTCAGCTGTTTCTTGAAAGTGGCTACTGACTCCGCAGCTCTGGTTGAGGTGGGCAGATCATTCCACCAGCAGGGAACAGACATGGTAAAGGTCCGAGAAAGAAATTTTGTACCTCTTTGTGATGGTATCACAAGACGACATTCGCTTGCAGAGCGCAAGTTTCTGGATGGCACATGAGTCTGAAGTAATGAGTTTAGGTAAAAGGGAGCAGTGCCAGTGGTTGTTCTGTAGGCGAATGTCAGTGACGTGAATTTAATGCAAAAGGCAACTGGCAACCAGTGCAATTTTGATAGGAGAGGAGTGAAGTGTTCTCTCTTTGGCTCATTGACCACTCTGGCTGAAGCATTCTGGATCAGTTGTAGAGGTTTGACAGAGCAAGCTGGAAGACCAGCCAAGAGAGCATTACAATAGTCCAGTCTGGATAGAAAAAGCGCTTGAACAAGGAGTTGTGTAGCATGCTCTGTTAGGAAGGGCCTGATACTGTACTCCTAATGTTGTGCATGGCAAATCTACATGACCCGGCAGTTTTGATTTCTCCCGGAATGTGGTCTGTGAAGTTCAATTGATCATCAATTATAACCCCAAGATTCCTGGCTGAACTTGATGGAGTTATATATGATGAGCCTATAGCTGAATGGAGAAGTTGTGATGAAGTGTTGGGTTGGCCAGGACCATAAGTAGATCTGTCATCGCAACATTTAGTTGGTGGTCCTTCATCCAGCCAGAGATGTTTGTCAGACAGGCTGAGATATGAGCAGCTACCTGAGAGGCTAATGAGAGCTAATTAGCTAATGAGAGGTAGAGCTGTGTGTCATCAGCATAGCAGTGATGGGAAAACCCATGTCTCTGAATCACAGATCCTAATGATGTCATGTAGATGGAAAAGTGAAGTGGTCCAAGCACTGAGCTCTGAGGCACCCCAGTAGCTAGATGTTGGGTCTTAGACATATAATAGTGCCAAATATTTGTAAATGCATTTGAATGGAAGTGAATGGAAATTAATTTTAATTAAAGTTAGTTAGTTAGTTAAAAAAAGTTAGTTTGTTGTGCCAATTGTCTTTGAATGGAAATGGGTGTTTGAAATGATACCATTTGGTTAATTACATAATTATAATAAGTGTCTTAGACTATTAATCCATTTCAGTGTAACTGAATACTAAATGCCACATCTCTCACAATGTAAATAAGCATTAGTATACAGTAAGTTAGTTAATTAGTTATGCTAAGTGTCATAAAATGTAAATGAATTCCATTTTACTGTAAGTTAGTTAAATAGTTAGACAGCTGTTTGTTTAATTGTGCCAAGTATTTTAGGATATAAATGAGCATCAGTGTAAGGTAGTTAGGTAGATGATTTTGCCAAGTGTCTTATAATGTAAATGAATTCCATTATCAGTTAATTAGACAGCTATTAAGTAGAGCCAAATAAATTAATTTCTGCAAAAGTTGAGCTTCTATCTCTTTAAAAATGACTTAAATTGACTTAAGTTGACTCAACTTAAAGTGAGTAAAACCCATTACCTTAAAATAAGTAAATAAACTTCATGTGTAATTAAAATAAATAAATAAATAAATAAGCTGTGGAATCGTCAAGTTCACATAATTTTTACTACTCATGAAGTTCATTTACTTACTAATTTTAAGGTCATGGGTTTTCTCACTTTTTTAAGTTGTCAACTGATTACTTTTAACAGTGTAGTTAATTAGATAATTGTGTCAGTTAGTTTAGTTTAGTGTTAGTATTTGTTAGTTTGTAGGCCAAATAACTGATACATGTTAAGACACTTGATACAACTGAATAAACTGACAGATTTAGTACTGACACTCATTTACATTCTAACGCCCGGTTCACATATACTCCATTTGCAGTGCGTATGCGGTCCGTAATCTTTTTTTTTACAGCAGTGCAGAGATCGTTTCCGCACACTCACAGAGTCTGTTTTTGCTGTGCTGCAAACACAGAAATAAAATGACAGCGTATGGTTCGTGGTCAAAATGAACACAGATTGACTTGAAAATGTAGTGCACCATAAATACATTTAATTCAATAAAATGGTAATCTCCCCATAAATGCATTTATTTTAATACTACTTTTCATCTTTTTAATTTAAGCCCGGGGTTTTAAGGAAGGAGAACAATTTACCTCAACAAGGACATAATGAACGATACTCGTCTCATTTGTGGAGGTAGAAAAACAAGTTCTTTGTGACATGCAGGATTTATTGTATTAAAATTTAAATGTAAAAGAAAAGGCAGCTTTTTTGTCAATTTTAAGTTTTTATTTGAAATGTTTGCGATTTTAATATAAATACATGGTTAAATATTTGACCACTTGTTTGAGCAACTTAATATATAGAAGGAATGCATGGAATTAGGCCTACGTTGTTTGTGTTTAAACATTTAAAGCATATGTCCATTCAAGTTTGTAAAAGTGTACAAAGAGAATCGCAATGCTGACAACTTTTATTTGAATAAAAGTTGCTGCATTACTTCTGAATTTGAAATAAAAATAGTAAGTAGGCTATGTGTTTGTGGTACAGCCGCGGATCAGTTATGCACTGCAAACGCAGCATATGTGAAAGCACTTTAGCGCGTGCTGCTCCTGGAGCGAACAGGCACCGCAACACTCACCGCATACGCACTGCAAACGGAGTATGTGTGAAACAGGCGTAAGGCACTTGGATTTGACCATGCTGTATTGTGTGTCACTCATCAGCTTGAGATGAAGCATTGTTAATCACCCCTGACGACAACGGTGCACTGTACATTGCCTTCAGCATCGCGCCAGTTTCTCCCCTCTGTGATTGCTGAAATGGACACAATCAGGTAGAACAAACCAAATGAGCTCTGCTCCTTTCAACTCTCCTTTCTAATTTACAGCAAACCATCAGTGTTTAAACACCTTGCATGCATCACAGCAAACCACTGGCGCTTAGATCTTTCACAGCACTTGTTAAAGCCCACAGCAGAAACAGACCGTCACTACAATGTCCTCTGTTTTTCACCCTCCTTTTGCTTTTTATCTCTCTTTCTCTCTCGCCTGCAGCATGCTCTGCTCAGACCATTAGTTTTGGGGTTACTAATGCTCCTCTCGCCTGTTCTGGTTTCCATTATGACCCCAGGCACTGTGACCTGTTTCTCCCTTTTCTGTGTCCCATGTTCTATCAGTGTAATTTCTCCCTGATGGAAACCCCTCATGGGCCTTTCTGTCTCCTCCACTACCCATACAACCACATAATGTACATTTCTACCCAAGATAGGACCATGCCTGGCCATTTTTTTTTCATTCGCAAAGAACTGAAATGGACCTTTATTTTTTCCCCGAACCAATTTTTTCAATTTAAAAATTGAAATTCCTGTATTTCAAACAGTAGAGCATGGTGCTAGCAAAGCCAATGTCATGGGTTTAGTACCCCAGGGAATGCATGTTGTGATCAAATGTGTAACTTGAATGCAATGTAAGTCAGTTTGGATAAAAGTGTCTGCCAAATGCATACAGTACATGTAAATATTGATATTTACATTGGTATTTACAGGACGTAGGTCGTTTCAGAGAAGTCTCCTGACGAATGGCAGGTCAGCACAACCATCCCAGTCTGGAAGAAGAAGGGCAACCCAGCTGAATGTGTCAACTACCAGATAATTCGATTGCTCTCACACACCATGAAGATCTTGAAATGGGTCCTGAATGAGCGATTTAGTAACATCATTCGCCTCAGTCAATCAAGCCAGATTTGTGAAGAATTGTAGGACTGATGCAATTCACGCGACCCGGCTCCTGTTTGAGAAGCATCAAGAGAAACAAAAACAAAAACTCTATGCGGATGACGTTTTGCTGACTGCTGAAGAGAAAGCCAGCCTCTAGCAGAATGTCCAACGCATTCTCATCCTTTAACGTCATATAGAACGCTATATGACAAAACGGCGCTATACTACGCACATGGCACCCGTTAGGGCTAAGTTTAGGTGTGGGGTAGGGTGTGCGTGTCATATTCACGCTAAAGGATTTATAACGTCTTGGGTTCGCGTGTTTTATTAACGATAAAGGGTGCCATGTGCGTAGTATAGCGCCGTTTTTGCATATAGCGTTCTATATGATGTTAAAGGATGAGAACGGGCTGGAATATGTCCAGGCAGGAGGGAATTGGTTGGAAATTTTTGGCCTCACCTCAATGTTAAAATTACGGAGTACATACATAACGACAGACATGAACGAGTATGGTATGATCAGGATTGGCGGCACTGACCTTCCAAGAACCGAAACATTCAAGTATCTTGGCTAAATGATCGCAGCTGATGGAAGTCTGAACCATGAAGTTCCTTTACGTGTTAACACTGCTTGGCTGAAGTTGGACATGATGACCAGCTTCTCATGGAATAGGAAGACCAGTGACCAGTGAAGTTGAAGATCTACCATTATTCGTCCTGTTGCTCTTTATGGCGCTGAGGGTTGGCCCGCGATGAAAGAAGTAGAACGCCGCCTTGGTGTCATGGAAACAAAAATGCTGCAATGGATCTCTGCCATCACACGATTCGACCACATCTGTAATGATGACAATTGGCATCGGTATGGTGTTGGCTCAATATCCGACAAGCTACATGAAGCCCGTCTTCGGTGGTAAAGCCATGTCCTGCATGCTGACCATAAGACGCTTGCAAAACCAGATGATCATGTTCTCAAGTATGATTTGAAGAAAAAAGCTTCTTATGTCATTGTGGCGAGCAGAACGAGGCCGAGCAGTGATGTGGCGCCACAGTCGTAATTTATTTTACTTTATGACAGAACCTTATTTTAAATAGTTCAAAATCTTAAAAACTTAAATTAAAGATTAAAATAAGAAAAAAAATCTATGTGATTTTCAATGTAGCCTCATTGTTTTGAAACCCTCTATACAATTTCCTCTCACCGTTTGACCCAAAGGTCTCGTCTCAGTGGCTTCCATGAAATGATAGGGTGTCTTTTTTTCTCTGGTTCTGTGTAGAGGAAGCCCTGTGGATCGATCAGTGGCCTTCCATCAGGTGGCTGCTAATGAATGAGATGAGAGTGGGAGGGCGAGTCAGTGAAGTATTGCTCTCCTCAGCAGAGTTCTTGTCTCCGGGTCTGACAGCATCCTCCCCCCGGCCGATTCACCACTATCTGTCCAGTCACTATCAATTACTGAGGTCTGAAACACCCTACACCCTGTACACCTTCCTCTGCGAGTGTGGATGCACATGTCGGGGCCTTGACCTGCTGTGTGTGTGCGTGCCGCATGCCAGGAAATGAGAGCTAATGCTATAGAGGCAGGTGGCCACCGAAGCATCTCGCTATCCATTTTGTGTAATTGTGGTCATCTCACCTTGAAAATGATGTGTGTGTGTGCTTTTGTCGCCCTTCTCCAGGACGGAAAAAAAGACTCAACGAAGTTTGTGGTGCAGTGGTAAAACCCATGCAGGTAAACCCTCTTTGTTACTTTCCACCATAATTGTTAATAATAAGGTGAACATTTAAAAAACCCTTTTAACCCTGTGGTCAGAAGTGTAAGCTGGCTTCCCAAAACAGGTTTCCTTGGTGCCCAAAACAACTCTCAAACAATGTGGGAAACCAGCTAAACACACCCAGGTTGCAGAGGGAAAAAAAAAACAAACTGCCGTTTTACTCACCTGCCATTCAAACTACCCAAAGAGCAAAACAAATGGTATAAAGTGCCTCATACTTAAAGGAATTACTCCATTTTGTAGTCTCACAAACAAACTTGTCTCAATTATACGATTAAAATCTGTCCCTAAAACACACTCTCACATTGTCTAATGCATTTTGGCATAATCACGCCTGATTCTCAGCGTGAAGAACCGAGCTGAGGAGCTCTGATTGCCGAAGTCACAGTCTGAGAGTGACTGATGAACAAGGCTGAAATTTCATGTTTCCTCTCCAGAGCCCTTAAGCAGATGTCACATTCTGGCAATTTTCCCCTCAGTATTAATGGAAAGGCTCAGCTGGCCAGAGAGAAATGGTTATGAGTCAGCTGCCAAGAGGGAGAGGAAGGCACCAAGCTTTTGGAAAGTTTGCGATATTCTCAAAGAGCTCTGAAGGTAACTAATGGCAAGTCTAATCAATTCATTATCCCTTTATATTATAGTTGTTGGGGATCCTTTTTATCACTCTGTTATGCACATCTCCTTCGGACATGACGAAGACCAAATGGAACTCCATTAACAGTATGTACGTTTAAAACACCTCCTTTTCATGAACCGTCTGCCATGCACAATGAATAGCAGAGCTTTTTGTCTCTTTTTGATTTTGTTCCTCCGGCTTTGCAGACAGGAATATATTCTTTTCATGTGCACATGTCTTATTTTGCTTGAAGAACTAGCAATAAAGGCATCTAAGCCATAAATTATTTTAAAGAATGGGCTCTAATGACCTAACAAACTTTAATATAGCCTATATTATTGAATCACCCCATTAAGTATAGCCAGTATTTCCTACCCATCCATTTATCATGCTCCAGACAACCTAGCTGTTGATTTATACCGCCATTTATTCCACACAAAATGAGGAGAGATTATATGTTCTATTCAAATTCATATAATGGGCTTGACTGTATGTGTCTGTAAGAGAGTGAGTGCTTTTTCATTTTCTAAAAGTTTACCTTGCTCTTTTTTTTTTTTCCATTTACATCCAATCGTTTAGCAGGAAGTTCTCAAGGTTCAACAGTCTTGGAGGTCTGGGAGTTGTAAGCTTTTTTCATTATTTACAAGTATCAGTGGGACAATTAACGTGGGAACTAAGTGTCTTTCTCTCTCTACTCATACATTCCTCATTGTCATGGGAATCATTGTAAGTGTAAGCCAATTACCTGCAGCTAAATGGATTTCTGGTTGGTGATCACCAGCTTTGTACCAATGTGCTTTGCCTATTTTTCTTCTAACAGGGAAGACCATGAATGCCAGGTAGTTTTTAGAACATGATAAATAGTTTAGTGCTGGTCTCAGGTGGTCTACCAACCATAAAAGTTTAATAAAAGTGATACTGGGTCTACCCCGGTCACACCAGCTCTTGGTCTATCTCATCAACTATTTAGACCAGTAACTTCCCTGTTTTTCTAACCACACAGTGATAGTTGGCATTAAAAGGGAGAAGAATAGCTTTGGCTGATAAAATCCATGTAAAACAAGCATTCAGCTGCTTTTGACTGGTCATCAAAGGCTTGTTAGATCACTGCACCACCTGACACCAATCCAAATTCCCAATCTATCACACCCATTTTGTTTGAATTTTTGTTAAAAACTCGGCTTGTTTTGATAATTTGAGTCAGAAATTCACAACCAATAATTTCCCAAATGGCTTTTTGGCCACACATTTTAAATTTGCAGCTGCAGCCATGCCACACAAGGCTCACTTCATTTCACAATCACAATCAGAGAGAATCTCTGGGAAGCCAGGGCTCTCCAATCACGTCTCTGGTTCAGAGACGGATATAGAGCTTTGATTGAAGAGCTCTGGTAATCAGAATGCTTTGACATTCTTTCCCCTCATCAGGGCTGAAGGTTTGGGAGTCCTGTGTTGGGCCTGCATGGCTGAAAGCAGACTCCCACTCACAGTGTTATACGCGCTCTGCAGGCAGCGAGTAGTAGAGGACCTTCTGATTACAGCTACGCTACCTCTTCAGCCTCATGAATCAGCCGTGACGACTAATGATGATAGACAGGGAGGGACTGTGGGGGCCCAGGTGGCTCTTCCGTTTCTTTTAACCGAAATGACTTGGTCTCTTGCTATAGTTTACATCCAATAAGATTTGAGTCACTTAGTACTTTTCTTGCTTAAAACTGTGAACAAATGCACACTGTCATGCAAAAGTTTGGGATCAGTATAAAAAAGGGAATAATTATATGTCACTATTATTATTTTTATTATATTATATTATATTATATTATATTATATTATATTATATTATATTATACAGTAAAAACATTTTTAATGTTGCAAAAGAAACACCCTTAAAGAATCCTGAAATTAGCTTCCATAAAATATTAGGCTAAGATCTAAACACAGCAGAAAAAAAAACGTCCCTTTTTCAGGACTGTGTTTTTCAACAATAATGTTGTCAAAATCCAAATAACTTTACAGATCTTCATTGTAAAGGGTTTAAATAATGTTTTTCATGCATGTTCAATTAACCATAATCAATTAATTAACATGCACTCGTGGAATGGTCGTTAAAACCTTAACAGCTTACAGAGAGTAGGCATTTAAAGTCACAGTTCTAAAAACGCAGGACACTAAAGAGACTTGTCTACCGACTGTGAAAAAAACACCCAAAGAAAGATGCTGCAGGTCCCTGCTCATCTGCGTGAACGTGCATTAGGCATGCTGCAGGGAGGCATGAGGACTGCTGATGTGGCCAGGGCAATAAATTGCCATGTCCACACTGCCTAAGACAGCATTACAGGGAGACAGGAAGAACAGCTGATCATCCTCGCAATGGAAGACCACGTGTAACAACACCTGCACAGGACCGGTACATCTGAATATCACACCTGCGTGACAGGTAGAGGATGGCCACAATAACGGCCCGAGTCACACCAGTAACACAATCCCTCCATCAGTGCTCAGACCGTCCGCAATTGGCTGAGAGTGGCTGGACTGAGGGCTTTTAGGCCAAGGCATGTCCTTACCAGACATTCGCCTATGGGCACAAACCCACCTTCGCTGGAACAGACAGGAGTGGCAAAAAGTGCTCTTCACTGATTAGTCACGGTTTTGTCTCTCCAGGGCTGATGGACGGATTTGTGTTTATTGTCGAAGGAATGAGCGTTGCACCAAGGCCTGTACTCTGGAACGGGTTCAATTTTGAGGTGGGGGGTCCGTCATGGTCTAGGGCAGTGTATGACCCCCCACCTCCAAATCATATTAAACCCCAGAGGCCTCACATCACCATCGGACTTAGCTTGTTGTAATTGCAGGCAATCTCAATGCCTTGTGGTACAGGGAAGACATCCTCCTCCCTCATGTGGTACCCTTTATGCATGCTCATCCGGACATGATCCTCCAGCAGGACAATGCCACCATCCATACTGCTCGTTCTGTGCGTGAATTTCTGGATGACAGCAATGTCACTGTTCTGCCATGGACAGGGAAGAGCCCGGATCTCAATCCCATTGAGAACGTCTAGGACCTGTTGGTTCGCAGGGTGTGGGCTTGGGTTATTCCCCCCAGAAATGTCCAGGAACTTACAAGTGCCTTGGTGGAAAAGTGGGGTGAGATCTCACAGCAAGAACTGGCAGATCTGGTCCAGTCCATGAGGAGGAGATGCACTGCAGTACTTCAAGCAGCTGCTGGCCACACCAGATACTGACTGGTACTTTTGATTTTGAGCCTCCCTTCATTCAGGGACATATTATTCTATTTCTGTTTGTCACATGTCTCTGAAACATTTGTAGTTTATATCTTATGGTGTTGACTCTTTTAATGTTCACACAAATATTTATACACATTAAGTTTACTGAAAGTAAAGACAGTTGAAAGTCAGCGGATGTTTCTTGTTTTGCTGAGTTTATCTATATAATATAATTTAAAATTGTAATAATATTACACAATACTACTGTTTTTACTGTATTTTTGATCAATTTAATGCAGCCATGGTGAGCGTAAGAGGCTACCTAAACGTTTTAACTGTAGTGTATGTGTGCATACATTATGAACAGAAATAATTTTATCATTTTATTTGCAGTAAGTTGTTGATTGTACAGTATAACAGTGCAATTCTTATTTAAAAAAAATAATAATCATTTAATTTGCAAAATTATAAAATATTTATAGTAAAGAAAATTATAGACACTAAAAATGAAAAGTTTTCCATCCATTGTACTTCCATAATTTCTCCACTATATTCTAGAACAAAATACTATAAGTTGCAAGTTGATTTTATCCATTGGGAATTTATGGGAACGTGAAAACAGCCGTTATATATATCATACTGAATTAGGCCATAAATGTGACTGTGAATGTAAATTTCCAATTTTATGTTGAATCATAACTTATACTTTTCTTCTAAAGTTTACTCCAAGCACTTAAATACTGTTGATATTTACTCACCATTATATCATCCCAAATCTGTATCTATTTCTGTATGTTGCATGCTACCAAAAGACTGTTGGGTTGTGTTCACTCTTGGCATGTTTGGTTCGATTAAAATGAACCCCGGTGCGATAAGCTGTGTCAGTGCGATTCATTTAGATAAGTGAGAACGCTACCACTTGAGCCCTGGTTTGCACCAAACAAGTGGACAGAGACCCCTGAAACGATGGGTCTCAGACTGCTTCCAAACAAACTTCTACGTGGCTCTAAATATGGACGCAACACGGACCATAGACCTCTTTACACATTTTATAAGCTCTTCATTAGCTCTCAGCTCCATCGTATACTATCATATGTATGTATACATCAAGTGCATAATGTATTTAGCTCAGCACACAGCATTGTTTAGGATGTTCGACAAATTCCGTTGCAATATATCATAAAAGCTGTTTGTTTTGTTTTGTATATTTAGGTTCGTTGTTAAAAATGACAATATGAACACTAAGCAAATCAGGACTAAATGTAGCATTTTCTTTTACATTTATGTATTTGTGGAGTCTGTGAGCTTCACATCTCTGCACTTACTATCAGCAGCCTCTCAATTCTGCTAATGCATCATTTGAACAGATGTAGCTGGACGTTGTGGTGTCTGGCTCTTGCCGTCATGGTGATCCCTCGCTCTTCTGTGTGATGATGCCATTAATCTCTCAGTGCCATGAATGAGGATCACAAAGGCCTGAAATTAGCGGCACGCCTCCAGCCACACTCAGTGTCACACTTAACGAAAAAACACACACATACACGTGCATAAACACTTTGCCAGGCATCATTAATTTTAGAGCTGAGCCTGGAAATCCAGCTATGGCCTTTTCATGCCCGGCTAATTGCCTCTAATTGTGCTCTTAGCAGGTGTTGCGCTGAAGTGGCGAGCTCTGCTTCTCATCCCATGAGCCAGGCTGGCCCTTAACCCTCGCAGAGAAACAGAGGTGCTCTCACTGCATTCAAAAACAACAGGACAGATTGCTATTCATAACTTCTCTTCCAGAGTCTTTGTGACCTTGAATGTGTCATTTGTTATATTAAGACTGCTCGTTTTGGATATTCTTGCAATGGAATACTTGCAAAGATTGTGCATTGCATATTGCCTAACATGCAGCAGTATTTGTAACTATAACATCAAACATATTTGTTCTATTTCAGATGGCCATGACAATGTCTCTTGGTGAATGCAGGTAGCCGCAAATAGCATTATGAAAATATAAAAATGCAATATACTTCAACAATGGTAACGCACTTACACAACATGTGATAGGGTATTACAGTGAAATGTAAACCTGCAATCATCCATCAATGCAACTTTAAACATGTTTCACACACCGTCACAGCTGTAGAGTTCTTATTTGAACCTATTCACAAAGCATGGGGGCAACCAGCAGTGCCACAGTTTGTAACCATACACTTGTTAAATAGTATTTCACCCTGATGTTACATGAACTATCCTGCATATGTAAGTCTTAACAGTGTTAGTCTAAGCTTTAGTCTTCGTATAAGTTAAAATTAACATTAATTTTACAATTTTAAAATGTATGTTCTGAGAAAATACTTTCTCTCAAAAATTTTTTTAGTGTCAAATAGTATTATTTTTTGCTATTGGTATGAAAACCTTTTCTCTCAAACATGTTTTTTTTTTTTCTTTCAGATAATTTATTTTCTCGCATGTAATAAAGACACAATCCTAGCTTTAAACACAATCACTGCATTAAAACTGTTAGTTCAATGAACTAAAAGTTTTCAATTAAATGCATTTGAAATCTTAAGTACATTAAACTTAAAATATGCTGTTTTTTCAACGATACAAAATTAACTTTTTTAGGGCCACGAGTTTCCATAATTTTTTTAAGTTCAATCAACCTGTAAGGGCTTTAGACTTTCTACATACTACAAGCAACTACATGCCAACTACCAGAGTATTAGAAGACTGTCTGCTTAATACCCACTAACACTTTATTGTGATGCTCCCCCAACAGACATTCTACAGACTATAAGTAACTTTGCAACTACATGTCAACTTACTAACCATAACACCAAACTCTAAGCTTACAGTCTACTAATACTCTAATGATAGTTAGTTAACATGTACTAGTAGAATATAAGTTGGCTATCAAAACAAAATGCAACCTAATAATTTCATTTTTCTACTTCATCCAATGTTGTATTTTCAAGCTACATGCTGTGTGGCATATTTTGAGTGTGCAGTCTAATTTTCCCTCAGAAACAATTAAACAAGGGGTTGGAGGACTATTGTTAGATGTTAAACCAGAATATTATTTTTACTGAACAAAGTCAGCATAAGACAAATGTTTAGAAATAGAATAGAATTAGAAATGGCAAAAAAACAAACAAACAAACAAAAAAACCTGCAGATCTCAACAGTACTGCTTAATGCTAAATTAGTCAGACAGACGATACACGAAAGCAATCCCATCACACTTGCCCTCTTCGGACATTTACATTTTTTTTTTTATATATCATTAAAAAATTGGACGCAGAGGAAGTTCTATTATTGCCAACTTGACCTTTAAAGGGTAATTGCCTTTTCCTTACCAAAGGATAAAAACCTTGAAATCTTCAAATGAAAATAGGACCCTCTTTACAAGCTACAATAAACCAAACAATAAGCATACGTTTCTCCATAAAATGCTAGCTATATCACTCAGGAAGAGATCTTAAATGGCTTTTAAGGGAAAAAAAAGGGCCATAGTATTTATAGTACTCATTTAACAGTACCCACTGAAATTGTATTCAAATCAAATGAGTACATTGGTCACTTTACAATCCATGGTCATGTGATATGTCCCATGTTGTAAGAAAGCTAAAAAAAGAGAAGAATTTAAAAGAGAAAAACACTCCTTGGTCCTTTGGAAACAGTCAAAGTTTTATCCGAGTTTATGTGGAAACTCTGGCTGTAGAATGAAAGCGTTCCACTGCAGCTGTCATGAAAGATATACTTTAAAGGGCACTTTTCAGACTATTGTCACATCAAAGCACTGCAGCTCTCTTTGGGGTATTGTGCTACTTTAATTATTTTTTTCTTTTTTGAGATGGCAGAAAGCTATCATATAGAAACCACCTGATCTGGAAACACGGTGTGATGAAAGAAAATGTATTGAGGAAAGAAGACCAGCTACGGAATGTTTGAAAACAGAATGATATCAGAAGGTAATATATAAAAAAAATGATTGATTGTCACAGAAACCAAACATGATCTAATTAGGCCTCTTAAAGTGCAGTGTCTTGGAGTCCTTGAGTTAAAGCTCACATTTGAACATGTAATAGACATTGGCCCCGGAAAGTATTTGGCCAATTGACCCGCACTTTAAAATGCATTAAAACAAAATATCAAACCAAGTGGCATTTATTTGAATGACTTATCCAAAATCAAATTCAGAAAAGAAAAAAATAATATTTGAACTATATATTTTTTTTTTCTTTCATTTTTTTGTGCGTCTCACAAGTATCGCTCATCGGCCGTTCTACCCACGGCCCTCAGTCTCGTCCTGCTCATCACAGTAAACATGATGAATGGCGACTGTAGAACGCAAAAGCCGAATCACAGACATTTTGGGCGATCTCGAAACACATTTTCAGGCAGATTTATAACAGAGACTCACTAGTAGCCTTGACTTCTTGTTTAACTACTGCGCTCTGTTACCGGTAGGCCTAGGGCAGCGAAGCAATTGCATTCTGGGAGTTGTTGTCTTTCATCCACATAACCAAAAAATACATTTTCTGGCTTTTCTCAGTCTAGAAAGCTCTAAATTCAAAAATATTTTTCACATATCTTCTACATGAATGAACCATATACACATTCATCTTTCCAGAGGTGAACTATCCCTTTAATTACTAGTATCTGCAATGAAATTCATGATAGATTTTGTATGACTTAAAGGGATAATTACCCAAAAAATTAAAATTATCTCACTATTTACTCACCCTCACGTTGTAACGGCCTTTAGAGCAGTTACTCTGGTCTTGAGCAGTAGTACTACTACTATGCTCTAGGGGGTCTCCAGACTTCTCTTCCTCTGGATAAAAAACAGGGAGAAGTAGATTTGGGGTATGTTTGGTTGGAGAGAAGCATGGCCTCCTTTTGCTAACCTCATTGGGTTGAGAAACTGTTGTTTTGAGCTCATCCAAGTAAGTGTTGTTCATTTTGTGTTGTACTCATTGGTTTTACTGGTTTTTGCAATCTCATTTAATATGTGTGGTGTTAATGTTAGCTTGTACATTGTTGTTTAGAAAGACTTCTTGGATATACCGCGTCCACAGAGTTATCTTTCTTGTGCTATGGGATTGAGACATCTTCCTTTCTATGCTGTACTGTGTCTTGTGGAGATACTATTTGGTTATGCCAATATCCTCTTTGGATATAGTGGATCAACAGAGATCTGGGATGTTTGAGTGCTGCAAGGACACCAGTATTGCAATGTACCCTAAAGCCCGGAACACACCAAGCCGACGGTCGGCCGTCTGGCAGATTTTGTGCATTGGCCAACTTAGTCTCCTCGGTGTGATACGCACGGTTCCGTGCCGTTGGCTATAAATAGTCCTCGTTGGCTTTGTTTTTCCCGATTCGACATGGTAATAAAAGCAAAACAGAAAGCAAAGAAGTCAAAATGGTAAAGATAGAAGGCTGTTCTTATGTTGCGTCTTCTTACCTGAGTGTTATTAGCGAATATTTCAATATTAACGTGAGTGGAGTGGAATAGCAGGATTGATATTCGAAACGGTAAGCACGCGCTGCTTTGTTTACGTTATGTGTATCTGCAGCCGGCAGCGTCGGTTTTCCTTTTTTAATGACGAATTTAGACTAAAATATATCCACAGAAATAGACAGTTGGCTCATTAAACGCAGGCGCAGAACGCACATTCTAGCTGACAGTCGGTTGTAGTTCTCTCGGTGTGTTCAAATGCAGCTTTTTACCTCGGCGAGAGCGGACGAGAGGCGACAACACAGTTGGCTTTCATTAGCGCTAGTTAGTTGGCGTCGGCTTGGTGTGTTCCGGGCTTAAGCATGAAACATGGATTTAAGGAAACGTAGAGTTTACTGGACTTTTTGCTCTTAACTGGGACCAAACTAGAAAACAGACATGTATACCTTCACTTGTTGACTCACTAGTTGTATGATGTGGTGTGACTTATCTGATATAAATATGTTTGCATTTACCTTGGTGATTGGACTTGGTTTGAGTGTTTCTGAGTCTGGTTAAAATTAATTTTAGTCAATGAAGTCCTCCCTTATAAATTTGTAATGGCATCCTTCTGAGAGTTCTCAGTTGGAAAGTTACAACGTTGTTTGAAACCTGTATGAATATTTTGAAGAATATGGGTATCCAAACAGTTGATGGGCCCCACTCTCATACTATGGAACACAATCTATATATATATATATATATATATATATATATATATATATGAAGAGTTCAGATGCAAAAGCCTCTAAATGCCATTTGAAATTTTCTTCTTTAATGATGATTTTTTATCAAACTTGTATATTTAAGTTCAGTAATTTCACTTAAATGGCAATGATAATTACCTATTAATTGTTATTTAAGTGAAATTACTGAACTTAAATATACAAGTTTGATAAAAATCATCATTGAAGGAGAAAATGTCAAATGGCATTTAGAGGCTTTTGCATCTGAACTCTTCATATATATATATATATATATATATATGAAGTCAATGGGGTCCATCAACTGTTGGGTTACTAACATTCCTCAAAATATCTTCTTTTGTGTTCAGCAGAAGAAAAAAATTCATATAGATTTGGAGCAACTTGAGGGTGAAAAAATTATGACAGAATTTTCATTTTTGGGTGAACTATTCCTTTAAATGCCCCAAACTATCCAAATATGACACTGTACTGTGGATTCAGCTTGCCAGATGCTCACTGCAGAAACTGTCAATGGACCTTATAGAGTTTCCACAGGAAAAATGTCTACATTTACAGTTTGACTGTATACTGAGGCACTGTAGTACAGATGTGTTTAGAACATATGTTGGAGGGAAGATAATTTTGGCAACAGAGTCCAGGGTGGACAGGAAAGGTCAGGAGCTCCACTCCTCTCATCTCATCCTCCTGGTGGAGGTGCTGTTCCCATAATTACAGTGTAAGCAGTGCCGTCTAAGTGCGCCTAAAGCAAACATCATCAGGCTGACGGCAGTAATTTTATATCATTACTGAATATGACTGGGTAGGGACATTAGCAATGGAACATTAAGCTGCCTCATGCCGCTTCTAAATGGTTTGTAAAACAACGTACGATTCCCTTTTTGTGATTTATGCAACTTTCAGGAGACCGGCACAGAAACGGGGACGGAAAGAATGGGATTCGGTATGTGCTGATGAAGAGGAATTCAAGAGTGATGATGATGATGACAGCAATGATGAATCATGATGAGTCATTGTAAAAAAAAAAAAAAAAAAAAAAAAAAAACATGGATTAGTACAATTTGGTGATAATAACAACAGCTGTGGTCGTGAAGTGATTCAGACATCTGCTCCCCTTTGAATACTTTGTTTACTCTTATAATGAGGTAACAGCTTATTTAGCATGTTTTATTATTGCTGAACTGTCTGATGCAGGGAGTATCCTTGGTCATGTTCTTCTAGTGTTGGATTACTTGGTTGGCCTGTAAAGTTTTTCCATTCTTCAAATCAAGTTTTAGGTTTTCCCATGTATGTAATCAAAGCATGTTTTTCACACGTTTATGCCACGTTATCCTTAAAGGGACACTTCACTCATTTGCATTAAGCTTTGTATCTTTAGAAACCCAGTCATATTTTTGAATGGTCATGGTTTATTCCCTTATTTTCCCCTGAGATGGGAGAAATTAGGACTTGTTTTACTTCCTGCTTATTATGACGTAAAAATCGTCATTTTGCGTCATAATAAGCAGGAAGTCACATTTCGTTGAAATCTGTAGAGACTACAAACATTAGCTCATTATTATTCAAGGGTGTGGGACCCACTCACCCTATAGGCCTATTACAGATCAGTAGGTGGGACTTCACTTGCAGAAGCTAAAATCAATATCCACCATCTTGTTTTTGGAAGCTAAGCTAACAAGTGCTGTGGAGATAGGAAGTATTACAATGATATATTGTAATATATCATTGTGCTCCCTCGCGGGAGCTGTCATCTTTTAGCAGAACTTCACTTACGTTAGCATTCCCATTGACTCCCATTCATTTTGGCGTCACTTTGACAGCGAATAACTTTACATCTGAGACGTTTGAAGACCCCATTTGTCTTTTATTTATTTCTAAAGAAACATGACAATGTATAAAATGCTCCATTACCTTGTAGCTTATGTTATGGCCCCGTAGAAGCAGTTTTAGTGAAAGTAGGCTAACGATTGCGTCATAGCCATGCGACTCTCTGTCGCACAGTAGAGAGATTACCGTATGGACAGGAGAAGAAGCTTGCACGCTATCGGGGAAACGTGGAGGCAAAATGACAAAATAATTAATCAGAATACCTAGCAAAATTGTCTCCTTCTCCTAGCTCATGGACAGCTCCTATTCACACTCTCCGCTTCTGCAAGTTTCAGAAGGGAATGATTCAGATTTCTCATGCCACGGCCACTAGAAGACAGACGGGTTGTTCTCGTCACATCTATGTCGTCAAGCTCTGTTTGAGTCTGCGCGTCAGGGACGGAAGTGCTAAAAAATCGCCAAAAACGGGCTTCAATCGTCTCAATGGATTTCCAGTGAGGTCGCTCTGTCCACTTCTTATACTGTATGACAATGACAGAAGAAAAAACATGATATGGAAGAAGAGGATTTTGAAATTCTGCTACTCGAATCCGATGTTCGTTGCTATCTTTACGAGCCGTAGTATAGTGAAGAGCAGCTTAGGGTGATCGAAGAACAGGAGGCGGCTGCCTGTCGCGATCGAGGATCATGGACTGACTCAAGCTGAGGTGGACTGCTGTGAATGTGCTTTCTCTGCGTGCTACGGACACAGATAGAGTCTGTCTGCTGCAGAGAATTTCAGCGATGGCAATTTCTCCTGGACGAAATCTCTGAATAAGATGAGCACATGGACATTTGTGTTGTGATGTGAACCATCATAGTTTCGCCTGACTGAACATCCAGGTATCATGCAGTAATTTACCATATTTAGAAAGAAATACAAACGAGGAGTAATTCATGAGTTTGCCAATGTAACGTTAACAGGCTTTGTTGTTGCGGGAAGTATGAGGCGGGAATCGGCGAACATTTAAACATTTTAATAGTAAAATGAACAAATACAAAATGAAAATATAAGCCAACAGCCCCTCATTGACAACTGATGTCCACACACAACATATAATCGTGCCTGTTTCTTTCTCGATCTGCCGTTTATGCTCCCGCTCCTCCGTGAGAGATGCGAGACCGGTCAGTGCGTCTCTGTCTTTCATTATAACTCATGCCACCGGCCTCGCGTTGTCCTCTCGCGCTGCTCTCATGTCCCTTGTCCTGCTCGCCACAGCCAACTAACCAGAAATTTTGCGTGAAAAGAATTTTAAACTCTGGTGGCAGCTAATGTTAGCCTTGTTGACAAAATAATAATTTCTCTGATTGCGTGCAGTTAGTGGGTGTGGCTTGCAGAGCTGTGCAATGTGATGCACTGTGGGTGTTGTAGTCTTTCATACAAATGCACCCTTCTGATATTTCTTATATATATATTTATCTATATATATCTATATTTTCTTCGTCAAGAGGGCACCAAATTCAAAAATTCTTTTACATTTAGACTACATATATAATTGACTTTCAATAAAGATTAATGTTGAAATGAGTGAAATGCTCCTTTAAGTTTTCTGGCTAACCAATTAAACTAGATGGTTCTTGGTTACAAATCTGTTATTTTCTTTGCCTATTTTTCTCCTTTTTGTGGTCTGAAGAAAAGAAGAAGAAAATGATTTGGAATGTCAAGTGGGTGAGTAAATCATAATTTTCATATTTGGATAACTGCTCCAGCAAGAAAGCATTGTTTGAGTATTACCATGTACATGACTAATTCTCCCATTTTTTTTGCACTGTTAACTCTAAAGCAAGCTTAAAAAGAGAGGTAAAGAAAGAAATTTAGCAGAGTATTTATCTCTTTCAGATATTCCGAGCAGGCATGTATAGAACGTCGCTGAATGCCGAAGTGAAAAATCCCATTTCTCAGACACTCGGTGGGAGATTGAACATGAAGGGTATCATTCCTCTGCCGTGGCTAATGTCTCTTCTGAGAGACCTCTTTTTGCTAAATTAATTTCACTTCCTTTAAGTGCATGTTTACTTAAAAAAAAAAATTGAAGTCCCCTGACAAATGCATTTCTTTCTCATCCCCTGAATGTTCAGATGCTCTCCAGGTGCATGTAGAATACGTGTATGCCAAAAAGACATTTTGTAAGCTTTATTCAGATTGCAGTTTGCTACATCATTGAAATGTCTGCCCAGCCATGTATAACTGAAGTATGGTGGCTAAAGAGTGTTTACTGTGCTTTTATCAGGAACTGTAAAACTGTCTTGGTGGCAGAAATCAAAACAGCAAGCAATCCCTTTCTATCATTCCAAAACCAAGCAAGTTGGTGATGAAGGCCAGCTACATCAGCGACACTACTAAAGGCACTTGACACAAACACATGACAATTTCGTGTTAATCTTACCTAAAGAATAGTATTGTGTCCTTTGTATATCTGAAGAGTATTTAGTTTTATCAGAATTACAGTATATATATATAAACAAACAGATACAGCTGTACCGCTTCTTTCCTAAAACAGTCAAGCTCCAGGAGGCGTGTCGTGGGCAGAGCTAAAAAGTCACGAGCACTGAGTGGTTTTAGGACTCGTAAACAAATGTATTTAAGCGCACACACAATACATCATCGAATTACCCCTGGATAACTTTTGATTCACTATACGTTCGCAGAAGTAAGCTTTTATGTGAACTAGCCGCTATGTAAATAACTGAAAGAATAACTAGGCTAAATGGTGAAATAATTTGCACAACAAAACATTGTGTTTATTATAATACATTAAAATAATATAACCAATAAGTTTGCAGTTTCAAGCAGCATAAGGACTGGCTTTGTACAGCTGAAATAACTAGAAGTGGATGATAACGGAAGCCACACAAGCAAGTTGCAAATGACTGCACCCACTCTTACTTTAAAAGGTGGATAGACATTTATTCGATTGAGTTGGTACATTCTAAATGGATGTGTCTTTTTTTAGATGCTTTGTCAAGTCCAATACACGCAAATAAACCGGTCCATCCTAAATTTCTCTTTCCCCACATGGAAAGTCGGATTTATTCTAGTGAATCGATTCGTTTGGTTGGTTCATGAAAGTGAGCCGATTAAAGGTGATGATTCACTAATTCTAATACGTTTTCAGGCCATCATTTTAATGTAGTGTATTTAGTTAATGCTGGGCTGCTTTTTGCTAGACTTTCATTATGCAAATTAGTGATGCCGATAAAATGTATCTTTTGTCTGTGTAACGTGCTTCCCATTTACATTGAGTTCCTTTTATTTTCCTCAAAAATACCTGTCTAAGCCTGTGTGCTTTTGTGAATCAGAGATGGCTGATTACTTGAATGGTGTTTATTTATTTATATTTTGTTCCACGTCTTTTTTTCCGGCAGAAAACAGGAGTCCCTCCTGGAAAATGAATTACATGAAATAATGAAGTCACTGAATTAGATCATTAGCTTGATTAACTCACCCCATATGTTGCAGTCATGGGAGAATGATGAAAAAGCAGGAAAACACATCAGCGCTTGTGAATCATAATTAAGAAATGCTAATTGTGTTTTTCATTATGGGAAAATCAATGGCTAACTCTGGAGATGTTACACTTGGTTTATTTTATATTTGGGCTCAAGATTTCATTTTAGAAGTGACATGTTATGATGCTAAATGCTAAGAAAACATGCTATTACTTTAAAGTTTGTAGCTGTAAAAAGATCTCATTAAATATATGACAGAACGTTCTTTTGCACACACATCCTTTTGACTATATTGATGCAAATAGATCTCACAGAATTTTCATTTATGAGTGCAAATTGAATAAAGAGGTGTCTCCATATTGTACACCCAGTGCCTGGGAATACAGCTTAGCTCATGTATTAAAGCTGACTACCTTGGCCCTGGCCTTGCTTTAAGTCAGTATTATGCTGAGATGGGAAATCTTTAGATTGTGCATTGTTTGCAGGGTCACACACACACCATGTAATTATATTTTGAACCTGCTGGTGAGCTCAAGACAAGAGCATACATTTGAATATACATTAGATGACTGCAGAAAGACTTTTCTACAATGGCAACAAACCATGGATTAACACAATATGTGTATGCTCAAGGAAACCAAGGGCACTGCAAACATTATGGTTAGCTATATGGTTATGGTTGCGTCAGAGGGCATCACTCTGTGTTAATTAAGCTGGCAATGAGTTATATGTAAATTGAATATTTGCTTATATTTTTCTTCAATTTCAATGCTACATTTGTCTAATGCACACACACACTGAGGTGTCACCATGTCAGTTGTCAGTTGAGTTGTAGCAAACTCGTAGTTATGGTGAGGGTGACATTTCCGAAACACGCTCAAAGCTGTTGACCAATCACAACACAAACTAGTCCAGCCAACCAATCAGAGCACATTGGGCATTTCTGAAGAAGAGACTCAGAAACGTAACGAAGTTGAACTACTTAAGTACTAAAATGCTGTATCAGAGTATTGGTTTTTCCTCATACTTCTACTTTTACTTCAGTAGATATTTTCGATGAATTTAATACTTTTACTTCAATATTTTTTTAATGTTCTGCTTGTTACAATTCTAAAAATTGTACGAATCATTCATTGCAAGTTGGCTTTCATCCTGCCTCACACGCCAGTTTTATAGGATAATGGTATTGATTGACATTGACAACTAATGCAGGGGTTGTCCTGCAATGACATACGGCCACCTAAGCAAATTTGTATCCCGCCAAAGCACTTTATTTGATTTCTAGTTCAAACTTTTGACTTCTTTCTTTAATAATTACATCAAACAATACTTTTACTTTTTAGTACTTAAGTAGTGAATTTTAAAATAAACTACTTGCAATACTTAAGTACAAAAAATGTTGAATACTTTAGTACTTCTACTTAAGTGTGGTGCTTATAAGAGCACTTCTACTCAAGTCACTTTTTTTGATAGAGCACTTGTACTTTTACTCAAGTCTGGGTTTCTAGCACTTTATACATCTCTGAAGAGACTTCATAGAGACAGGAACTAAACAGACTGGAGCTATGTTTGAAGTCGCCCCCTACGTATACCCCTTTACCCTCATTCACTATTCCCTAGATTACTACGCTAATATAGTCCACTCGATGGAGTGAATAAAAACAACTGAGCGAATGAATTCGTTCGGAAGGACTACCACTTTTGCATAGTATGGCTTGTGTGTGCTGTTTAATATTCATTTGAAACTTGGCAAACTTAGCTCCAGAAGTAATAAAAAGATTTATCTTGAACTCTGTTATGGAGACATGCATGTAAAAACTTAAATTAAACTATTAAAAAATCAATAAAAAAATAAATTTATACCTGTATGATTTAACGGCGTACCCACATTGGACCAGCGGTTTGGAAAATGGATGAATAGATGATTCAGCTGCAGCACCATCCATGAATTCATTCAGCAAAACCCTTACATCAGTGCATTATGGGTGTTCTCTAGCCATTGAGTGTACATCAGTTGTACACTCGCTATTGCAGTACAGTGTGGGATTGAATGAGTGCACTCGATAACATCCACTATGGTTTTGGACACCACTACAAATGGCTGTTCCCTCAAATAGTGCCCTAATTAAGGGATGATTTCAGACAGAAAGGTGCTGCAATGATGCCAAATATGTGGAAACAATGAAATATATTTGAACTTTGAAGCATGAAAACCTATTCTAGTAGACCCCAAAACAAAATCAAAACATTGTACATGGGCATAATAGGTTTAATATATTCTAAAATATAATTTATTCCTTTGATGACAAAGCTGAATTTTCAACACCAATTACTCCAGTCTTTAGTATCACATTGTCCATCAGAAATTATTTTAATATGCTGATTTGGTCCTAAAGAAACTCTTATTAATAACAATGCTGAAAACAGTTGTATTGCTTTATCTTTTTGTGGACAATATGTTTTAGGACCTTGGCCATTCCTCTTCATCACAGATCTATTGAAGCTTAGGAAGGTGTGTAAAAATTTCATAACCGAGCACATAACAGTGTACTATATAAGTTTTGTTTCTCAATTTGTCTGTTTTGAAATGAGATGTCATACAGTCACTTTTCTTCAATATTTGTCTATCATTGCAGAGCTTGATGAGATAATCGTCTCATGAGTTGAAGAAAAGCATGCACTTTACATGGATGGGACAAAGACAGGTAACTGTAGCCTTATCTAAATTGATGCTCTGAAGGGGGAGAAGTATGTTGGTTTTTTTGTGATTGTCTTTGGATTCTCTACTTCTCTAGACTCAACCAAAATGAAGCAGTTTAAGAAAGTTGTTTATGAAAGGTGAATGGCAATTAGCGTAGCATTAATTAACACACTTATAGTTTATTAAAGCAGCCTAAGGGCTATCTGAACAAGGGTGGGATGC
The DNA here is from genome assembly GCF_988280905.1 of Pimephales promelas. Classification (NCBI taxonomy): domain Eukaryota; kingdom Metazoa; phylum Chordata; class Actinopteri; order Cypriniformes; family Leuciscidae; genus Pimephales; species Pimephales promelas. Next base: position 22,205,247 of record NC_142773.1, read on the forward strand.
CTGTAAAATAAGAACATTTTTTATTAGAATGTTTTCTGGAAGGTTGAGTCCTTTCAATTTTTTTCGTAATGCATTAAGTTGGTCACCAGGGGACACAAGGGGCTCTGAGATTGGCACTTGATCACAGGACAACAATTTCAGAGATGGACGGATACAGTGTTTGAGAGTGGGAAACCTCCTTTTAAAACTTGAAGGGACAGTTAAAAAAAAAAAAAAAAATTCTCGGTTTCACTTCATTTGGATGGTCCCTTTAACACATTCTGTTGACTATAAGTAACGTTGCACATACATCTCTACTAACTCTCGTTAGAGTGTTAGTAGAGTATTAGTAGACTGGTAGGGTTAGGGATAGAATAAGTTGACATGCAATTGCAAAGTTACTTATATTGAGTAGATTGTCTGTTGGAGGAGCATAACAATAAAGAGTTGGCAGATATTAAAGGGTCATGAAACCCCAAACCAAATTTTCTGAGATTATAACAGAGGTATGTGTGTTGAACATCATTGGAGACAATGTTAGCATCTGTTAGATTTAATAATAAGGTTAAAATGGTTAAATTTGAGTTTTTTTCCAGTAGCACCTCAATGCAGAACATGAGATCCACGGGGAGGAGTCGGATCACGATCCAAGGGGTGGAGATGGGTAGGATTAGGGTTGGGTTTAGGGATCAGGGGGCGGAGTTGGTTAGGTTTAGGTGTATGTAAGGTGGGAGGAGTTGGATCTGGATCCGACTCCTCCCCGTGGATTTCATGTTCCGCAGTGAGCACCATCTCTTTTTTTCCGCTTTTTTCGTCTTCCGGGTTTAAAATCTTCATCGTAGCGGGTGACGTGGCAGTGCCCTGCACAGTGCGTTGATGACTCATCGGTGTTATCCTATGAGAAGACATGGCCTCTTAATTATTCATGACACCACGTGGATCTTTCCAACGACAGACATGACAAACTGTGATATCGCGTAGTAACGTTAGATGAGAGAGGCAATCATGGGACGCAAACTATTTGTTTTCATGGTGCAAAGTCCAAGTGCGTTGAATATGAAGAGTTCAGATGCAAAAAGTGTCAGTGTACTTCATAAGACTTTAACTTTGCCAGCTATATAAAAATCTAGCATTTCCTCACGTTTTACCATTGCTTTTTAGTGACAGTGGAAATGCATGGGAGAGTGACAGTGATGGTCATACCACACCCACTCCCTCCCTTCTTCTCACAGCTAGCCACGCCCATTTCAGCTGCATTTTTCAAAAAGATTTTGAGCTAGACTTGAGCTGAAAGAGGGGGGTTTCATGACCCTTTAAGCAGACAGTCTATTAATACTTTAATGTAAGTTAGTTGACATGTAGATGCAAAGTTACTTATTGTCAACAGGATGTTCAAAAGGGACCATCAAAATCTCATTACTCTTCTGTTGTTCCAAATTAGTAAGATATTTTAAAGATATTTTAAAGATATTTTTAAGATAATTTTTAATATATATAAAAACACACACACATATATATATATATATATATATATATATATATATTCCAAATATCTTATTTAGTGCTTTACAGAAAAATAAAATAAATAAATACTTGTTTGGAACGACATAAGGGTAAGTAAATGATGACAGAATTCTAATTTTGGGGTGGACTCAAAATAATTTACAGCCCATTTTTGCTTGACCTTTGCAAAGACACCAACATACAAAGAGGGACTATTACCGACATTAAAATGCCAGAAAAAGAGCTCTTCTACATTAATTAGACTGAACTATTAGGGGCTGCATGCCTTATTGAGCAGCTCGCATTACTCTGTGTTATTCGGTCTGGCCAGTCCACCAATGCCTCAGCCCCCGCGTCCATGTCATTCTGTGCGAGGTTAATTGCTACACCTTAGCTCATGTCCTTGTGTTAATGCAAATGAGATCTTTTGACATCCCGCGATGAGATTGTGTGGTGGAACAAACTGAGCGACGGCTCTTGAGCTTGTAAAGGAAGGTGTGTAACAAAGGTTGCTTGTCTGAGCAATCACTCTCCATTGTTTGCCAAGGAGGCCACAGAGGAATGGTATACATGAGCTGAAAGATGAGGGAGATGCATTTGTTTCCTACCTCGAACTGAAAGGTAAAACCCGTTCTTTGAATACTCAAAGTTGTAGTCTCTCCTTGAGTGGATGTGACATACAGTGACAAATGAAGTGAAATAAAACATGTTTTTGCTCCGTGACAGGCACAGGAGTTGTGTCCCACCTTAATTTAACGGTTAATTAGATTGTTTTTCATTTGGATCCAAATATTTAGGAGTGGCTGAAGCTAGTTTTCATTTGTTTATCTCCAGTGAATATTTCTCAGGGTAGTCAATTTCTGTGCAAGCATACCTTAAAACTTCACTAACCCTATTGAACATTTCTACGGTTACTAACCAGAAGAAGCAGGGCATGTTGCCACAATGGAACAATATTTGCATTAAAAGGGACAGTAAAACGATTACGATTCATGAAACATAATTGTAAATATATTGCATACATTTGTATATATATATACGTTTTTTTACACTGTCGTTTTTTGACACTGTTGTTTTTTTGGGGGGATTGAAATTTTTAGTTCCTCTGATCTTCTTTGACCCTTTGCCTGTTTACCGATACTGATTTGGACTGCCCTTTTCAGTTTGTTTGCCTGGTTGTGTATATTGTAAATACTGATTGATTTTTGGGAAAGTAAGGAGCTTAACGCCATCATTTTCTTTATTGTTAACCGTTTAATCTCGAAATTTTGATTTTCTCTGATCTTCTTGAAACTCTGGATTCTGATAGAGGGCCATGTGACTTAGACCTGAGTGCAAAATGGAGGCTCTAGACCTTTCCAGAGCTGAGATATTGAGATCCCACGTAGCATTTATGCCATTGTAAATATCTCAATATCTCAGCTCTGGAAGGGTCTAGAGCCCCCATTTTTGCCACATGACCCTCTATCAGAATCCAGAGTTTCAAGAAGATTGGAGAAACTTATTTTTTCGCACCAAAAAAAACGACAGGGGTACCACTGTAGTTTTTTGGGGGGGTGTTACGACCCTATGGTTTGTATTTTGTTATCTCTGTTGTTTTGTCAGTCTCTCAGTGTGACTGGTTAGGAACGTCATCTGATTGGTCCCTGCCGGATGATTGGAACGCCCATCTGATTGGTTCCTGCACGATGATTGCTGCTCGATCCTGATTGGTGCAGCGTGTGTTTAAAAGAGACATCACTTCCTTTACAGGAAGTGTTGGAGAGATCTTATGTTTTGAAGCAGAGTGAGACTTTGTGATTTGAGTGTTAAGAGTTTTAAGACTGAGTAACCTTTTTGTTTGTTTGTTTGATTTGAAAGAGAGAGTTGGTTACTTGAGACTTTTTGTTTGTTTGTTTGATTTGAAAGAGAGAGTTTGTAATTTGAGACTGTTAAGTGTATTGAGACTGTGAGTACTGTTTGTTTATTTTTTTTTTAAACTATTTGTATCCGAATATCCTCATTGGTATATTTGACCCTTTGCCTGTTTACCGATACTGATTTGGACTGCCCTTTTCAGTTTGTTTGCCTGGTTGTATATATTGTAAATACTGATTGATTTTTGGGAAAGTAAGGAGCTTGACACCATCATTTTCTTTATTGTAAACCATTTAATCTCTGTTTTGGTTAGGGAGTTTATTGATTGTATTTTTTTAAAAAATATTTTTTCGTTTCTTTTGGTTTAAGGTTTAGGAAAGAGGTTTAATTAAAATGAAATTGGGGGCTCGTCCCTTGGCTATATATGTTCTATTAGCCGAATTTGTTTTGCTAGTGTTTGCCTGGGGATTTTCTTTTTGTGTGGGAGGAAATATAGAGATTGGCATGGCATCAAAATTTGAACTTGAAAATTTCACGATCGCTCCTACAGAGGAGAAATTTGAAAAATGTCGTAAAGACGATTTGTTGTTGATCGCGGATTTCTTTGATATTGTCGTACCGCGAAATGCGCTTAAGAGAGAGATTAAGGACATACTGCACATGGAGCTTGTAAAACAAAAGATCTTGCCTGGTGTTGAAAGTGAGGTTATGGGTGTTGCATCTCTAGCACCATCTGTGAATATGGATGCTGTGGAGGCAGAGTTCAAATTTGATGATGGGGCTTGCATAGATCCTGTTAACCCTCCTGCACCAAAGCAGTGGCGGCTCCAGACAATTTTGATTGGGGGGGCAATGGGGGGTCCTGGTCATTTCAAGGGGGGGGGGTCTCATGAAAACCAACAAAAAAATACAGTTGACACGGCTAATAACTGCATATTACTGCTACTTAACAACAAAAACAACACAGCATATCAACTACTTTGTTTTTAATTAATTTCGGTTTGCAAACAATATGCTCGAACTTTAATTGCCATAGCCACACCACACCCATTACAGAAAACATATTTACAAAATGTGATGATTGGTTGTAATTTCAGAGGGAGTCAGTAGTGGTGGCTGGGGGGTGATACATACGAACATGGATGAATAAAGCAGCAGAGAAAATGTTCATGAAAAAGTTGCAGTTTATTTCAAGCACAACAATGAACAAAACACAAAATAGTATCTATTCTCATATTCTCACCACCTTTTGATTGCCCTACTTCTGTCCAATTGGACCCTGGCATCTTCTCTGCTCATCTAAAGTCCAGTCTCCTCCTGGCGTTTTCTCTGCTCTCTTCAGTCTCCACATGTGTTATTTACTGCAACATATGAATTTTTAGTACACATGAATAGGATAGTATTTATGATAAAAACAGCAATACAATATGAAGAGATTCACCTCAATTACTTCACTAACCAATATTGACAGCTCTTTTGTCCAGTCTCCTCATGTCCTCTTCTCTGCTGCTCTTAAAGGGTTAGTTATTCGGTATTTTACACTTAAAGCCCTGTTTTAAGATGAAATAGAATGGTTAAGATTGAAATTTGGTCAAATTAGCTACTGCTGTCCCGAGAACTTGTGTTAGCACTGGAACAATCATTCATAAAACGCATAAACTTTCGTCTACAAAGACGTGAAACTTACCGAGTGGTCTGAGGTGTTAACTGAAATGCTCACGCAAAAATCGCTGCAAAAGATGTTTTCCAAAAGGTTTTATCATAGTTTTTGTACAACTACATTGACTTGTATTGGGACAAAACTACGATATAAAACCATGGAAAGCATCTTTTACAGCGATTTTATTATGATTTTGTATTCTATTTCATCAGCAACGATCTTAAAACAGGGCTTTAAGAGTAAAATACCGAACTAACCCTTTAAGTCTCCAGTCTCCTCCTGTGTCTACTTCTCTCCTCTTAACTCTCCAGTCTCCATCAAGCAGGCCTCGCCCTCCACGGCAACAGGTATATTTTCACTCCTATTGCTATAATTTCCGTCAGCTCTCATTATATAAAGCGATCCATTTTTAGCTTCGTTGCAGCTCGCGGTAGCGCCTTGAACACAATGACGCAAGGTGTAGCAGCGACGTTCATGGGGCGTGGCATTGATTCTTGTGTTTATATTTTTTATATGTCGAATAAATTATTTATGAGGGGGATTATTTATAATTTATATATGTGGGGGGTCGAATGGGGGGGTCACAGCGTTTTTTGAGAGGGTCTTAAGACCCCCCAAGACCCCCCCTGGCACCGCCACTGCACCAAAGGACCAATTGTTGGCAATCCGGTTGAAAGAACTGGAAGTGGAATTAAGCCAACAGCAATACCAGAGTCAGTTGTTACATGTCCGAGCTGTTGAGCTTGAGACAAAACGAGACATCCGGCTGAAAGAGCTTGAGCTAAAACTCGAGCAGGCTCGGCATCCACCTGCTGATTTACGGGGAAACTCTCCTGTGCTAAGCCCAGCTGATGCCTCCTCTCTCTTCAGCTTCGCATACGGCGCCGGTAAGTCATGAATTCGATGTTAGTAGGCAAATTTCACTAGCCCCTATATTTAGAGAAAGTGAAGTTGATATATATTTTACTGTCTTTGAGCGCATCGCAGCCACATTAAAGTGGCCTAGAAATATTTGGCCTTTATTGTTGCAATGCAAACTTGTTGGTAAGGCGCAAGAAGTATGTTCCGCATTGACACTTGAGCAAAGTCTATGGCGCGGTTAAATCGGCCGTGTTAAGGGCATACGAATTAGTTCCGGAGGCTTATCGACAGAAGTTTAGAAAACATGTGAAAACCCGCAGTCAAACGTTTGTTGAATTTGCACATGAAAAAACCACACTTTTTGAAAAATGGTGTACTGCCTGTAAAGTTACAACTTTTGAACAATTGAAAGAGCTTATTCTAATGGAAGAATTCAAAAACTGCATTTCGGAAAAGATTGTAGTTTATTTGAATGAACAGAAAGTTTTGTCACTGTCAGAGGCGGCTGTCTTTGCTGATGAGTTTGTGCTCACAGACAAAGTTTATTGTACGCCTCCACGTTCTTCACCTTACACTGCAGTAGATCGCCGTCACAGTTCTAAAAATGCAGTGACTGCTCAAAAAGATCAGACTTATGATTCTTCATTGTTGTCGAAGGAATGTTTCTATTGCCATGAGAAGGGTCATTTGATTGCTGCTTGTCCTGTGTTACAACGGAAAAATCAGAGTAAAAGCGTAGCCTTTGTGCGTACTCATTCTTCCGATTCGCTGCTATCTATTGATCCCTCGTTTGAACCTTTTGTATGTGAAGGTACAGTGTCATTTTCTGAATCTGACTCGGAACCCAAGCCAGTACGTATTTTGCGAGATACGGGTGCCGCACAATCATTTATCCTGGCAAATGTGCTCCCGTTTTCTTCACAGTCTAGCTGTAACTTAGATGTTTTAGTTCAGGGAATTGAGCTTGGGGTAGTCAGAGTTCCCTTGCATTCTGTGTATTTAAGTTCTGACATTGTGACTGGTTTAGTTAAAGTGGCCGTACGTACTCAGTTACCATTGAAAGGTATCTCTCTTATTCTTGGGAATGATTTGGCCGGAAGTAAAGTTTCTTGTCTTCCCCAGGTCACTGATGTCCCTTGTGCATCAGAAAATGATGTGTTGACTCAGGAATTTCCCAATGTATTTCACTCCTGTGTTGTGACTCGAGCGCAAGCTTGCAAGTTTGAAAATGAAGTTGATCTTTCTAACTCGTTCATGAGTTCAGAAATCCCAGATGTTGAGAATTCTGTAGATGTTTGTACAGAGAATTTGAGCTTTGAACCTAGATTTGACTTTCCTTTTGACAGAAAACAGTTGGTAGAGGCACAACATGCTGATGATACTTTGACTTCCCTTATTTCTGCTGTGGTGGATAAATCTGAACTGCAAGATCACGCTGTTGCTTATTTTTTAGATGACGGTGTGCTCATGCGAAAATGGAGTCCTGAGAACTTGGAGCATGACTGGAGTGCTGTTTTTCAGGTAGTCCTTCCAAAGTCTTACAGAGACTATGTGCTGAGTGTGGCTCATGATCATGAACTTTCTGGCCATCTAGATATTAAGAAAACCTATGCTAATCTCTTGAAACATTTTTTCTGGCCCGGAATGAAGTCCTCTGTGTCCCAGTATTGTCGTTCTTGCCATGATTGTCAAGTTGCTGGAAAACCGAATCAGGTTATTTCACCAGCCCCATTTAAGCCTATCCCAGTGATGAATGAACCGTTCGAGAAGCTTGTGATTGATTGTGTTGGTCCTTTACCAAGAACTAAGTCTGGTAACTCGTACTTATTAACTTTGATGTGTTCTGCTACTAGGTTTCCAGAAGCCATCCCACTGCGTTCGTTGAAGACCCCTGTAATTGTGAAAGCAATTGTAAAATTCTGTTCAACCTTTGGTCTACCCAAGTTTATTCAGTCTGATCAGGGATCTAATTTCATGTCTAGAGTGTTCCGTAAGGTAATGAAAGAGCTAAACATTCAACATTGTGTGTCCAGTGCCTATCATCCCCAGTCTCAAGGCGTGCTTGAAAGGTTTCATCAGACTCTTAAGACCATGATTAGAACTTACTGTCTCCAGCATAAGAAAGAGTGGGATGAGGAGGTTCCTCTTCTGTTGTTTGCTGTTCGCTCGCAATACGGTATGTTACGTTCCGTGGTTGTTTTGGCAGTGCTGGGGATCTGTGTTTTTTTTTTTCTCTCTCTCTCTGTAATTCTGCAGCTCTACCAAGTGGGGAGGAGAGAGAGCTGATTGATCATACCTCCCGCTTGTTGCACGGGAGACGCTACCTGCTCAAAAGAAGTTCCAGAGAACATTCAAACGGGTGGGGAGAAAGAAGGAGAAGATTTGCCTTCCAGAGTGTTGTCTACTGAGATTGTTTCTCACTGTTGATTTACCTGCTGTTGTGCAGTGTTAAGATTGTTGTAGTTGCTCACCCAGCTAAGGCTTGTTGTAGCCTGCTACTATTGTCTTTTTGTTTTGTGTTTATGGTTGTGATTATCTTTTTGTTTGAAAACCACACGGTCACGGAGCTGTAGGGAGGTGGGTGCCTATTTTCATTTTTGTATCACTTTTTCTCCTGTTTTTTTTTTTGGCTAGTTAGGGAGTTAGTGTATCTTTCTGTTGTTCATTTGTTTATTTTTGGCAGATTAAGAAGTTTTACTCGACTAGCCAGAGGGTACTTGTGTTTGTTATTTTGGCATTTAACCCCCTCCTGAGGTAATTTAAGTGGTTACGTTTTGTTTATTTTGTTTAATAATTATACCCATCCTGTTAATACATTTTTGGACTAAAATTTGATGTGTCTGTCGTACAGGGCTGGGAACGGGAATAGGCATGTTTATTTTCTTTTCCTTTTCACTGTTTACTCCTTACACCTAGACAACTTTACTCCTGGGACGTAACAGGTACAAGAATCACTTGGATTCAGTCCAGCCGAGTTGGTTTTTGGACATTGTCTGCGGGGCCCATTAAAGGTGTTACAAGAACAGTTACTCTCTGGAAATCAGTTGGATACCCCTACTAAGAATGTGCTAGATCATGTGAGTTCTTTTCGTGAACATTTACATTCAGTGTGGCAACTAGCACAGCAGTCACTAACAACCTCCCAGTCCCGTATGAAGGGCAGATATGACAGAAAGTCTGTTCAACGCTCATTCAAGGCTGGTGATCAATTTCTTGTATTGCTGCCTTTGCCTGGCTCAGCTCTACAAGCAAAGTGGCCGTATGTGATTGAGGAAAAGTTAAGTAATACTGATTACGTTGTACGAACTCCTGAAAGAAAGCGAAAGACTCGCATATGTCACATAAACATGCTTAAAGGAACACTCCGACTTTTTGGGACTTTAGCCTATTCACCTTACCCCCCAGAGTTAGATAAGTCCATACATACCTTTTTCATCTCCGTGCGTGCTATAAGTCTGTTTGACGCACCCACCGCTAGCCTAGCTTAGCACAAAGACTGGATGTGACTGGTTGCAGCTTTCATACTAATCCAAATGAGTGGCAAAATAACGCAAACGTTTTCCTATTTACATGTTGTGATTTGTATAGTCACATAATGTACAAATAACAAAGTCAAATGAGACACAGACATATTTTAACCGTATAAAACCTAGGAACTATTCTCTGAAGGCGAAGCACTGCTACTTTGACGGCGTAATAACCGCATCACCTGAGACACGCCGTGGTGAGGAGCGGAGAGTTCGCTCAGTGTTTGGGTAATAGAGTCAGCAATTTATAAATAGTAAAAGCGTAGTTTAGAGTCATGGGTTTTCGCTCTATTGTAAATAGCTGCGACAGTAAACAGGGGAGGTAACCATGTTTCACAAAATTCCAACTAAAAACGCTGACTGGATGAAGAAATGGCTAACTTACTCTGGATATTTATCCAAACACACCTAAGATTATCAAGGGACATTATGTTTGCTCGGTACATTTCAATGAGGACGACTATTTTGAAAAAATGGAATTTGCCACACGGACCATAA